>NC_043013.1:30014037-30036537 GCF_006345805.1 Octopus sinensis
GTTTTAAAAGAAAGAAATTGAGTGTTTCTCAAATATGAGGGTGATAACATAGTTCTATACTTTTTTATGAATATAGTTCAAGGGGACATTTGATATATGTCACCGGCATCATTTAAGTAAGGAAGAAATTACGAGCGAGACCTCTAATTGACACATTTGATACGTTATTAATTAGCATAATAGCATAGCCTGGAAAAAAAACATGGATTACATGGGAAAATGCGAGCAAGAGAAATAATATTCTTAAGATTATACATCTGGAAAAGCACAGGACAAGTTTTTACACTTGGAAATGTTCAGGACAAGTTATTACATATGTTAACGTATAGAATAAGAAAATACTGCAATTAAGGATAAAATATTTTAATTGAGTTATTTTTTAGTTTTTAATAGAAGTAATAAGTAATAACTTGTAATAAGATTTTTAGTTTTAATAAAAGCTAATATATTCTAAATCTAAATATTTTATTTGAAATTTTATCCTTTGCTGCAATATTTTAAGTAAAAATTTTCTTTTTCTTTAATTTACCAGATGTGATATATATGTTGTCCTGAACTTTTCCAGGTGTAATACTTTTCCAGATTTATAATCTTCATATTATTTTTCTTGTTCGCATTTTCCCAAATAATTAGATATGTTTAATTTTGAGGAAACTTAATTTCAGTAAAGCGTATTTTATCTATCTATCTATCTATCTATCTATCTATCTATCTATCTATCTATCTATCTATCTATCTATCTATCTATCATCTATCTATCTATCTATCTATCTATCTATCTATGAGTCTATCTCTCTCTCTCTCTCTATCTATCTATCTACCTATAACATATATGTGTGTATGTGTATGTATATTTATATATATGTATTAAAGAAAGCAAAAAAAATAAAACAAAAATGATAATGTTCAGTTTGTTGGCGACAGGAATTTCTGTCAAAATGACAGGGTTAACAAAGTTGTACATGATCCCCCTTTTTCGCTCACATACCCACTCTTTCTCTCAATGTTATTATTGCTCCCACTGCCACAACCAACACTACTGCTTTTAATAAAGCATCATCAACTCTCCCTAAATTTCTTTGTCTCTCTTTCTCTGCCTCTCTTTTTCTTTCTCTCTCCCTCTCTGTTTTCGCCACCGCCCTCACCGCCTCTATGCCGACTAGTACTCTCACTCCATATTGAGGAATAGTAGGAGTGTCATTGAATAGTGAGAGAGGGGGATCTAAGTGTGACACACAGACACACAGAAATTAGTTTTCGCATTATTATATTATATGTATATTTATATACTGTCCTGGAAGGGACCGTACATAAATCACAATAAACAAATCATCTGTTCATGGTCACAATAAACAAATCATCTGTATGGTTGTTTGACAAGAAATTGCCAAACCCTCATACGTCGTCTGACGATGAGAGAGTCTATGATACAATTAGAAAATTCTGGGGAAGAACCAAAGAGAATTTCACTCATAGTAGAATAGCAGGATATTTCCAGTACAGCTCCCAACCCGACCTTTAGGCTCTCTACATTATCGGATTCCTCACGAATATTGAAATTCTAGTAGTGTCACTCTGATGCTTAAAATCACAAATACTGCATTAGTTTTCACTTAGAAATTTTGCTTGAACTGGCATTGGAAACAGAATTGGTACATAAACAATTCTAACAGATCATTACTTAGAATACATATATATGTGTCTGTATGTGTGTCTGAGTAAAGGCGCATTGGCTTAGTGAGTAGGGTGTTGAAGTCAAAATTGCGAGATTGTGGCTTCGATTCTCAGATCGGGCGTTGCGCTGTGTTCTTGAGCAAAGCACTTCATTTCACCTTGATCTGCGCTCATTTATTCCTCTCACATGTGGCACCCAGTTCACCTGTACAGCTAATGTCGATTTGATGGAGGGAGTGAGCCTATCTTTACTCAGACATTTGATCACAATAATCAAATCATCGGTATGGTTGTTCAGCAAGAAATTGCCAAATCCTCATACGTCGTCTAACGATGTGGGAGTCTATTATACGATTAGAAAATTCTGGGGGAAGAGCCATAGTGAATTTCACTACTAGTAGAACATGTCTTAATCATGCCCTTACCCGAGAAGATTGATGTGTACAGAAACAGGAGTGGCTGTGTGGTAAGTAGCTTGCTAACCAACCACATAGTTCCGGGTTCAGTCCCACTGCGTGGCATCTTGGGCAAGTGTCTTCTGCTATAGCTCCGGGCCGACCAATGCCTTGTGAGTGGATTTGGTAGACGGAAACTGAAAGAAGCCTGTCGTATATATGTATATATATATATATGTGTGTGTTTTCCCCCTAGCATTGCTTGACAACCGATGCTGGTGTTTACGTCCCCGTCACTTAGCGGTTTGGCAAAAGAGACCGATAGAATAAGTACTGGGCTTACAAAGAATAAGTCCCGGGTCGATTTGATCGACTAAAGGCGGTGCTCTAGCATGGCCGCAGTCAAATGACTGAAACAAGTAAAACAGTGTACAACAGAATATATTTAAGTACCGCTCTAAGTTTTGCTTGTTGCTGTACCACATTTACTAGCCATTGTTCAATATACACACTATGTTAATTTTTCTTTCTTCATGGAAAAATATTAAAAAAAGTATTTCGTTAAAATGATGACATTGGCTTATCATAGCATTAACAGAAACTAAGGAATGAAAGTTAATGCTTTTCTAACCAACGGCACATAAAGCAGAATTTTAAATTAAATATTAAATATTAAATATATTTTATAGTGTCTGACAGAACATCAAATGCTTTAGAATGCTCGGCGACTAAAAGTTAACGAATAAAAAAAAATATGCGATTAAATGCAAATTAAGAACTTTGAAGGCCTCCGTGATAGGAGAGACAAGAAATAGGATTTTAACTGACCGCAAAACGATAATAATGTAGAACGCTCGCGGATGTTATCTCGGCCTGTAATATTATCGTCAGATAATAGAAATTACATGACTATGAATAAAATAGAAACAAAAGACATATCTTGCAATGATTCAGACATTTATTTCTGTAAATATAAACAATGACCAGGACTAAGTTCATTCAAACATTTGCCAGATAACAGAATATTTCGCATACGTAATGGCTATAAATATTAGTAGATTAAAGGATAATGAAAAGAGTGTATATTACAGAACTTTCTTATATGAGAGAAAATACATTTTTAATGAAAACCAAGAAGTGAAAAATCAGTATAGAAATATCATGCAACACAAGAAAAGAATGTTTGTCTATATGCAGTATGGTGTAAGATATATGCATTAGAAAATACAGTCATAAGTACTTTCATTTGTTTTTGTGGAAAAAATGTTGCAAGTCCTTTAAATGAGTTAAAATTTTATTGATACTACCACATCGTAGATGAATGCCAGAATAATAAAATACAGTTCTAAGCCTGACTATAATGGGAATTTAGTGTAATGGTTGTTTACAAGAATAATACTTTGGCATGAAGCCATTTTCCTTCTTCAACGAAAGGGGTTCATAATTACGGTGAAATCTTCGGAGCGTCATATCATCAGAGGCTTCGATTGGTACAAAAGTGTTTATTTGGTTCAACTTGTACAAGGCATTACTTCTGCAGCAACACTTATGCGACGGCTAAAGTATCATGTGATCGTGTCACTAGCTGACGTATCAGTACGCTTATTACTTTCCGTTACATCCGGCTGTTGCCATATAAATGAGCTTATAGACTATAATTTACGGAGTAAGCTAGCCATATGACAGCAGCAAGAAATAACCATCATCCGACTACAAGAGTTTGAAGGCTAAAGCTCAGTCGCTGTGAACATTAGACAGAATTGGTGTCAAACTATTTCATAAAATGCTGGAAAATATAATTTATTTTAATTAAAATTCCACCTGTTGTCTCTTCTGCATTTTTGCATCAAAATTGGTCATTAAAAGGTGAATCGTTTCTCCTGGTGGTGGTTGTAAATCAATTTATTATAATTTTTTGTCAAGTAGTATAATAAATAGGTCATGATATATCACCCTTTTTACGAAGAGTGTAAAGAAAATAATTCCAGCATCTGCAGCAAGATTGGAAATCTAAAAGAGAGAGAAAGAAAGACAAGGAAAACAAGTTACACATTGCAAAAAACTAAAAATTAATTATTGATGACTGTTAACTCTAAGGACGGCAGATGATTTCTCAAAGATGGCAATATAACTTGAATTAGTAAAGAAAATGCAGTTAAAAGGAAGCACAGGCACACACACACACACACCCACACACATGTATACAAAAATAAAACTCACTTTTTTGTTTGTCAGTCAGTCTCTCTCATATTTTCCTCTCCCGGTTTCTCTCTGACTCTCACTTCACACACACACACGCGCACACACACACACACACACACACACACACACAAACACACACACACACACACATCCACACACACACAAGATCACGCACACATATGCAGAAATAAAAACTCACATTTTTGTTTGTCAGTCTCCCTCACATTTTCCTCTCACAGTTTCTCTCTCACTCTCACTCCACACATACACACACACACACGCACGCACGCATGCACGCAGGCACACACGCACGCATGCACGCAGGCACACACGCACATACACTCACACACACGTGTTAAACAAGAACTTATGTCTGTACGAATATTAATGTCAAAACAGAAGCATTCAAAAATAATCTAGAACAATTTAAAATGTGTGCGGTGTTGTATCTAAATACACCGGAAATTAAACATATTTTTTGACATAAAATTGATGAACAAGTATTTGTGCATGACCCCAAATATGGGACCTCAAATTTCATGTGTTGCATGTCAATATATTAAGAGAGGAAGACAATTCTTAGGACTTTGTAAATGGTTGTATACGTTCTTGATGTTCTTGATAAACGAACAAAAAGTAACAAGAAAAGTGGGACGAACAAAAATAAGTGCCATCCATCCATACAAATTTAAGGGGGGAAAATAAACAAAACACATCAGAATAAGAGCACAATAATGTTATTAATATAACAATGCCAGGAAGAAACAAAATAGAACTGTTCAGGCAGTTGTCATTCGTCAGGAAAGAAAAATCAAAGAGTAAACCTCTGCGGAAGCAACGCATAACAATGATGCCACATAATAAATGGTTAAAATGAAGGGACGAATGTCAATAGAACGAATCAGGATAGTTCAGCCAGGAAATTGTTTTTCTGCCAAAGGAGATAATGTGTCAGTATTCAGTATGAACGTGTGCGTGTGTTTCTGTGAGTATGTTTCTGTGAGTGTGTGTATCTTTGTCTGTGTGTGTGTCTGTGTGCGCATCTGTGTTTGTAAATATGTGTATCTGTTCTCGAGTCAACAGAGATAAAGTGCGCGTGTATGCTCTGTATGAATGTGTACATACGTGCGCTGGTAAAAAGTGTGATAAAAGTTTAGAACAATGTTTGTAGGCATGTTGTGTGAGAATGTTCAGGTGAGCAGAATGTTGTACAGAACGTGTGATTAAGTTCTGATGGTGTGTGATAAAATATGTAATGTATATAGATGTGTGTGTAGAAAATTAGGTTGGGTGTAAATGTAAACGAAGACGATTACCAGCGTGTAGGGTTGTTAGAGTCCTCAGTAGTAGTAAGAAATATTTATACGACTTAGGCGAGCTACATGTGAGGAGATAATTAGGGATTCTTCCCGGCACAAAGAGAAAACCGTTAAACGAATTTGCTAAACGACAGGGCAGGCAGTGAGGTATAAGTAGGTATGACGAGAAGCATTGAAATAAAGACCTACAAGTCGAAGAGATCTAAATTTGTTTGTTGGAAAGATCTCTATAAAACGGTCTTTCAAACTGCCGCTGGTATATTTAAATTACAAGAAGCCACGAAGTCTACATTTCCTGTAATAATGTTCCTATTGGTGTCGATGTAACGATGAATGACCGGCAAGG
Source organism: Octopus sinensis (assembly GCF_006345805.1). Classification (NCBI taxonomy): domain Eukaryota; kingdom Metazoa; phylum Mollusca; class Cephalopoda; order Octopoda; family Octopodidae; genus Octopus; species Octopus sinensis. The sequence continues at coordinate 30,019,974 of NC_043013.1, forward strand.
AATGGCTAAGACCAGACTAGGTAATGATACTTTGGATAATAGAACAAGTGTTGCAGCGATGGGACCGAGTGAGAGCAGAGGTTCGATGTTCAGATAGAAAAGGAATAAAAAAATATGAGCAAGGACGAGGGTACATTATTTACATTATTTACATTTGATGGATATTTGTCCTCATCTTATTATATATATATGTGTGTATATTATATATATATATATAATATATATATATATATATATGTACATATATATATACATATATATATATATATATCTGTATATATATACATGTATATCTTATATATACATATATGATATATATATATATATACATTATACATATTTACATACACATACGTATATCCACTGTATATATGTATATACATATATAAACGCATGTATATATAGAGATGTATATGTACATATCTATGTAAATAAGCTACCATATCTATCTCTCTATCTGTTTATGTACACATATACATACATTTACAAATATAGGTGCAAGTATGTATGTATATAATAATCGCACTTGAGTAATGCGTTATTTGTATTGAGGTTTTGTGTATAGCATCATATGCCAAAAAGTTCGATAATGGAAATATCTGCTGTTTCATTGTCAGTGCAGTAATCTTAGCAATGAAACGGTAAAGAAAGACAGTCCAAAATAAAATATAAAAAACGAAAGAAAATAGAAGTAAAAATACCACTTTTCTAAATAATGAAGGAATCTTCATAATAAAAACCTTGAATCGCTTTTATGTCTTTATTTACTCAATGATATAGTTGTCTGCTACCGAGAACAAATGTACGTATCAAATTGGCAGCTTCTGTCACAAACACTTCATGTTCTGAAAGATTCCGTTGTCATCAAACAATGCTATTCACCATATTTGATTATTATGCTATGAAGTTATAAAGAGAACCAACTTTTTTTTTCTGACGCAACAGTATTGCTACTTCTATTCTGTACAGCATCAATGCATTCAGACCTTTGACACTTAAATCCAACATACCTTTATTGATTCTCAAAATGGGCGTGTAACTAGCTTTTCCGATCTTTCTCCTCTTTGAATATCGATCTATTTTCTTTGAAGTTCACCTATTAGTGAAAACTGCCTGTAACATGTTAACAAGTGATTTATTACACTTTACGTAATGGTATCTTGTATAAAGTCTTGTTATAATGCTAAATTGAGACTTCCTGCAAGTTATCGTAGATATCTTAAAAGGAACATTATATAATATCACTAATTTATAGACATGTTTTCTAAAATATCAATTAAAATAGCAATTACTGTGAACCTTTATGCTTGTAAATACATGTCTCACTCATTCACTCTCTCTCTCTTTCTCCCTCTTTCTTAATCTAACTCATTCTCTCCTTTATGTGTGTTTTTGTGGGCGTATGCCTGTGTTCACAAGCAAATGTGTGTATACCTTTGTATGTTTATACACAGATCTCTTCACCTCTAAAGCTGAAGAAGTGACAGACCTATCAAATACATATAGAGGGGGTGTTACTAAATTGTGTAAAATTCATGAACCAATCTAAGAAAATGCTTAACGTGTATGCATGTATATATATAATATATATAATATATATATATATATATATATATATATATATATATATATATGCATATACGTATATATGTATATATATATATATATATATATATATATATATATTATATATATATATATATATATATATATATATATATATATATATATATAAATGTATATATGTATATATATATATATATATATATATATATATATATACATATACATATATATACGCGTTGGTGTGTGAATGTGTTTAATATATTTGTTATTAACTTAAATGTGTTGCCTGAGTGATTCGCAGCCGCATGTATTTATCCTGATGTGGCTAAACATGTCATATAACCAAATTACTGAAGTCGATAATAGACATAAAGGGTGAATAGAAAAGTTCAATGACAACCACGCATTTCCTTCTTTTCTAGGATTTCATTAGTCATAAAAATATGATTAAGTTAATATTTAACTTTCTGAGAAGCAAGTTTGAAAAGAATATCCGCTGGAAGTGTGACGAAACAAGTAATAATGATTTCAGACTGTGACGCAAGGCCAACAATTTCAGGGGAGGAACTAAATCGATTACATCGACCCCAGTGCTTAACTGCTACTTATTTTGGCGACCAAGGAATGATGAAGGCAAAGTCGACCTCAGCGGAATTTGAATGCACAACGTAAAATCGGACGAAAAACCGGCACGGTCAATATTCTACCAGTTAACCTCATGAAGGAAATAAGGAGTATAGGTTTCAAGTTTTGGCAAATTCGGGGGCAGGGTCTAAATCGATTAGACCGACCCAGCATTTATTTTATCGACCCTGAAAAGCAAAGTCGGCCACGGTGGTCGAAATGCCGTTAAGCATATTTGTTCGACGTGTTAACAAATTTGTCAATTTGTCACTTTAAGGAAACAACTAATGTTAACGTTTAAATACTTTGATTTAACATTTCATAGAAATTATTGCAAATGTATATAATTAATATTCAAGATGGCTCAAGATACATCCGCATTGGTTTCATATCAGATGTTTGTACGTCCCTTACATCCCAATATTATTTTGTCAGCTGTTTTACATGATTTATACAAAATTTATTCTAAGATTAATATTATCTCTTGGGTTAATAAAAATTTGTATTAAAAAATCTATTCGATATGCAAAGGTATTTTGCTCGTACAAAACAGCAATTCACTTTATATATCAATAATTTTATACAAGTATATATATTGTTTCCTTTTTCCCCTCTACAAATATACACAAGGAACCCATATCGTTTATATAAGTTTCGTTATAATGTATTTAATATTTGCTGCCACTACAACACCTTCAAATACTGTGGGATGTATTGCAAATAAATAGCAATGGATAGTGTATTTAATGACTAAATCCAGTCTGCAAATAGTGCGAGATTAGCTTTTATGTTCAAGCCACGATTGGAAAGCTTCTCTTGATGGAGCACGTTTTCTATGCTATTCCAATATATTTGTTTAATAAATAATCATTGTAGGTATCTAAGAGTGTGACTTTGTCAATGCTACTCGGTTATGCGGTTGGCATAAACAGCTTTGTATGTGTTTATATAGTTGATTAGGTTCTCGCAAGCCAAGTGTTTTCATAATAAATTTGGTGATTATTCAAGGTTTTATCACAATCATGCTGAACTAAGAAATTTTCTATTAACTAAGATCTGAAATCTTTATAATAATACAGCCTATGTTTGATGGTAGTTTAGCGTAGTTTGATTGGCAAATATTATGGTCAGCCGAAATGTCATAGTTGCACCAGTGAATAAGTTTCAGTGCGAATATTAGATATAAATTCTATAACTGCTATTATGCTTTCTTACTGCACTATTTAACTGGTGTCCAGAACACTTATTAACTTTTCTTTATTTACTGACCTCGAATACATTTTCTTGGCAAGAACTAATATATCATTATTTTATTAAGCTACTCAAGTGGGGCTAAGGGTAAATAAAGAAGTAATGAAGTGTGAAAGGCTGAAAGAACATTCTTTTTTAAGTTATTGGAATTTGCTAATTGATAATATTTCTATTAACGTTTGCAAAGGACTCGGCTCCAGTGCTTTCGTCCACGTTCTGAGAAAAACTTTAATTATTTTAAACCATACATTAAGTTTTATAAGGAGAATAGAAATTGGGCGTATGATGGTTCGTGTATCAGTCTAGCAGTCAAATATTCATATATCAACTGCAGTGTTGTATTTCGGCAGTATTTGATTTAATAACTTATAAGGGGAAACTTTATGTAAATCGCGTGTGCTTAGGTAGCTTGCAGTACTGAGTTCAAACACTGTCTGTGGAATAAGAAAATACATATGCATTAAATGAACAATGAATGAGATGAGATATCCACTGCACTGAACGTATTTCCTATTCGTGGTTACTTCACATGCTAGAAATAACAACCAAATCTCCACAAAATGAAACATTGCCCTCTCAAGGGCATATTGGATAATATAAACTGATACCCAGCATTTCTAAAAGGACGAGTTAGCCACTGAAATAACGACTTTGGTAATGAATCTGTTTGGGATTGAAATGAGATTGAACACTACCAACAATAGACATGAATGCACTAAGTTACCTGTTCAAGTATGGAAATGTCACTCAATTCTTCTGTATTATTAAATCTGTAATATAAAGCGACGGGCAAAATGTTTAGGAGAATTTCGTCAGACTTTACGTTCAAATTCTGCCGAAATCGACTTTGCCTTTCATCGTCGGGGTCGATACAAAAAGTACCAGTTGAGTACTGGGGTCGATATAATTGATATATTCCCTTCCCCAAAGTTGCCCGACCTTGTGCCAAAATTTGAAATCATTATTAGATATGAAATAAAGTTCACTCAATTTTGTCTAATTATAATATGCAAAATGTACACAAAGTAATACCACCAACTCGTCTTTGGACTCTTTTCGCGATGTTCACACTTATACCCAGTCAGGTATTGATCGCAGTATATCTGGATCGGGCATCAATCTCTCACGCACCTGACAGGACTTCCATATATCATGGAGAATAATACGACTTTCCCAAACAAAATTATCAAAATAAACCCCAGTCACTACGCACTGAAACAAAATAATATTGAATTATAAAAATTTATGTCATAGTTTATATTGTAACACTATGTGAGCTCAAGCATATCACGAGTACTTAAAAACAAATTGGCTTTTCTCTCATAAGGTATCGGGCTCGATCTTACTGCTTGGTGCCATGGAGAAACCATTTAGCTTTTATCTACTTCGGTTCATTCCGACCATTGTGAATGAAACTGGATACAAACTTGGCGTCTTTAACAATATTTCGATTATTAGTTTTGTTTAATTTACAAAAAAGTGATGCTATAGGTATATCCACGCATATTAGAAGTCAAATTTTAAGTCCGTAATATCCACGTTATTGTTACTAGATTTAATAAAGAAATTAGATAATATAAAAACAAAATTCTATTACACAAACGTGTTATTCATGCGAAAGAGCAACTTGTCTTCTGTGTGAATCCAATGTGCCTGAAATGCAAAGCTTCTCCTTTGTGACATAATATCCTGGTTTACGATTTCATGATTATGTTAAAGGAATCTATGAGATAACCAACCAATTAGACGTCAATTTAACGAGTGTCTCGCTCAGTTGCTTAAACATTTGAATAGGCATCGTCGAAACAGCAAGATGCTCACCAATAATTTAGTTATTTCTCTATTGTAATCTGTCCCTCTTATATTCTAGTCAGTCATCTGTCTTAACGTAGATGCAGAGACGGGTAAATGCATGTCCGCCAGTTTCGCTAACGAACACCTAAGTGATCCATTTATTCATTGAATTAGTGTGCAACCTGTTGACTATTGCATGTGCATGTGCACCTTAAATGTAACATAATGCAGAATTAGCATCACGCAGTGTGCAACAATTCTAGTGCTGTGTGTTATAGGTAATCTATGCAATAGACAGGCACACGAGTTCTAATTGCTCACTTTAAACCTTAAAGACGGCCTATGCCTTAAACCTTAAGGCATAGGCCGTCTTTAGACTAATGTGAAACACGCCCGGGCAAAGTGCCACGTAGTGTGACTGAACATAGGATTTTGTGACTGCGAAGCAAACGTCGTTTGTATACAACGGGATCATGCAGTGCCCATTTTGCACACACATACCCCAACTTATGCACACACCTATATACAATTATGAATGTTTTACAGAAACATTATCATAAAATACAACAATATACTATGTTAATATTGAAAGAGAAATTCGCAAAATAAATCAATAATACAAATATTATTAATGTCAAAATACCATTTCCTTACTTCCTGGGACTAACAACATATCTTTCTTGCATCAGGTCACCAATTTCCAAGTTAATTTCCATGGCATTTTGTAATTGCTTCTTACTGATAATTAAATTATCCAGAAATAAAAGGAAGAAGCAGTATTTATAAAGTAAAGGATGATTTTTTTCTCTCACATCCTCTTCCTGTCTCCCTCGCTTAATTACATTATAAAGTAATTTGATTATAAGAGATTTTTCAGAAGTTAGATTTCATTAGAAATAGTATCGTTGCTATGCTTCAGGAAGGCTAGTATTATCTCATAAAAGAAAATTAGCTGTCTTTGTTTAATGAAATACAAATGAAGTTTGATTTTATCTCTTCCTTTCAGATGTGAATCGTTCAAAGTTTTCAGTATGAGATAATCACCCCGATAAAATTTGTGTCAAATGTTATGTAAAATAACTTCAAACGGTAAGTTTAACTGTGTTACGAACTCAGCTGACCAAAATAATAGCAAAAATAAACAAAAATAAAAAGTTCTCTGTGGTAAACATGTCATTGATAGAGATATTTCGGGCACAAGGATGTCGGACGATTTACAAATATAAAATGTTGAAACTGTTAGGTACCCGAGACTTCAAAATTCTACCACCAGTTATAAAAGTTTCCTTTCATCATATTTATATGAATAGTGAAGACCTAATTCACGGATAATTCGGGAAGATCTATAGGTAATGATGTGTTGCTGGTGAACACTCCGTCTTTTTCCAAAACACGAGACATCCAGGACCGCATTATTCTCCATCTCTTCTAAGCGGTCGTGTGCCACTTGTTGCTAGCAGCTGGAGCAATGACCTACACGCGCCTTTATATAGAAAAATGCAAATACATGAGGAATTCTCAATTGGTGAAATGAAATTGAAGCAGAAAATTAAATAAATAAAGAGGAAACGAACAACAACCCTATGTTGTAGTTAACTTGACTTCCATGTTTTTTTCTAACGAAATGATTCTCCAATTAATATAGGTGTGTTATATTATAGTGTTACAAGTCATATATATATATTAACAATTGAGGATAAAATCTTTAAAAGAAATTATCAGTAGTTAGCGTGAAAAAACCCGTAAGAGAAAAAATCCGTGAATTTTTCCACTTTGAAAATATTTATTTATATTATATTGAGGGTACTATTATTCGTAGATACCACACGCTAAGAGGGTCCAATGCGGTCAAAACTACTAAAATAAACAAAATTTTACCGAATGAAAAACTTCAAAGCAAATCATTTCAAAAAAAAAATTTAGTTACATATCACCTGTGATTTCGCAATTAATGCAGAATATGCATTCTATGTTCATCAGTGCAACAAACTCAAGATATATAAGAAAAAACATAACGTTACAAGCTCGATAGCCAACCGTAGAATTCGTCGTAGCATGTACGAATGTTTATCTTTACACACACATATATATATATATATATATATATATATATCTATATATATATATATATATATATATATATATATATATAGATATATATATATATAATATATATATCTATATATATATATATATTATATATATATATATATATATATATATATATATATACATATATATATATATATATATATATATATATATATATATATATATATATATATACATGTGCGTATTAGCATTAAAATAGAATGTAATGTATAAATTTTTGTTTACTCCATGTAAGACTATGCCTTCCAGACAGATAAGTCTCTTAATCAGACAGATTTGTGCAAATTTTCTCAAAAAATCTTCGATGAGGTTCTTTTTCCTTTTGAAATTATTTACATGTCTATTCGACCGTTTAAAATGATTTTATTCATTAAAAGTTATTAACATGGTCGTCGCAATGCCTAGCTTTCGTTTGTTTAATAAAAAATTCTTTCTCGTAGTGATATTGCTTTCATTTTGTGATAGACAACTATGAGGCAGAAAATGCCACCTTAGAAATCCTGTTTTCTGATTAGGTAAACTTGATTGAACTTTAAATCTCAGTAGCATTTTTTTTCATTTTTCTGGAACAAATAAATAACAAAGTCAAAATATTATTTCAACATACCAAATTTGAAAATTTCGAGGCAATTTAATAAAATTCACACTATGTGATAGCAACAGAGAAGACCCTAGAGAGGCAGAGACACAGACAGGTTCAGGACATCGCGCGCGTGCGCGCGCACTCACGCAAACACACACATGCATTTACAAACGTACACACAGGTAATCACGAATTTAAAATGGTGTATAATAGACATATGTATGTATGCATGTATACATATGTATGTGCATGCTTCTTTGTGATAGACATCAGAAAAGCACCTACCCCTCTCTCTTTAAAGCTACGTGTAGCTCATACCCACCTTTCTTTGCATTTCTTGGCGTTTTAAAAGATAGTTTTGTGTATATACATGTGTGCATGTGTGTGAGTGTGTGTATACATATGTCTATATATTTATGAAAGTATGAATGGAGTGTTGCATGTATATCCGTGAATTGCAGCTGTATTAACGTTATCATCCTACTGCTACTCCATATTTGTGGCTTATACAATCATGTTCTCCCATTCCCTGATATCAATCACACTCACTATGCCACTGCATTTCCATCACACTAACATTTTTACATCCTTCTCATTTTATCAAATAACAGACCAACACCACTTTCTAAATAAATAGAGAGGTAGAGAGAGTGAGGGAGGAAGTTAAGGATAACGCAAGATATATAAAAAGTAGTGTCTAAGAATATAGTGTATAAAAGTAGCCAGGAAGATAACAGAGGAGGAGGAGGAGGTAAAAGAAGATAATGTAAAAGAACAAAATTAACAAAATAAAGTGAAATGAAAGGAATTTAAAGAGAATTGTAAGGCCCAGTGGTATTCTTCTAGCCTACAGGGGTTCGGGAGGAAATGCAGTAGTAAGAGCTTGTGTCCGTTCTGGCTAAGGTTAGTGGCTGTAGAATTAATTTTAGCAATGATCCTATGGGTGTGTAGGTAGTCATTCATAGAGAAACTAGTTGAATATTAAATTATTTAGGAGTAAGCGTTAGAATTAAATATTAGGGGATTTATTTGGTTATGGTCTAAAAATAAATTAAAGAATTAATATTTATCTTATAAAGTGATGAAGTAAGGTTGATAGAAGAGATACATAGGGGTATGGGTTAATGATCATAGAGGATGTTATTGGTGGTGATTGAATTTGCATTTAGATTTATGAAGGAATTTCACGTTGCGAAGGCTTCGTTGTATTTATTATGCACTGCTGGTCCTGATTTGGGATACCAGAGTCTATTATAACCCAGGAAAGTGTATATTGTATCTTCCCATTAATCACATGATGTACGTGGCAGGCTAGTGATGTGGAATTGCCATTCTCTTTATATCTAAACGAGTTTAAATGTGCATAACATCTTCCTTAAAATTTGGTTTATCCAATGTAGTAGCTATCGGAGTTATTTACTATGTTGTGAACGGTGCATTGGTATACATCGTTGAATCTTCTGCAATGGGCTTGCAGCGGGCAGTCTGTCCCAGATCTGCAGTTGCAGCTATCAGTTCTACGATGGTTAATTGGAGAGAGAGAGAGAGAGAGAGAGAGAGAGAGAGAGAGAGATGTGGTAGTGTTTGATAGTGGCGATAGTAGTATTAGATGAATCGTTCGTGATATTGTCATTTCTAGTATCAATATCAACACTAGCTTTACCATTATCATTATTATTATTATCATTATCGTTGTCGGTATCACTATGATAATAATAATAATAATAATAACAACAACAACAATAATAATAATAATAATTATTATTATTATTAGTAGTAGTAGTAGTAGTAATAGTAGTGGTAGTAGTACCAGCAGCAGCGTCAGTCGTAGCATTAATAGTAGTAATGTTAGTATTAGCAGTGGTAGTCAGGTGATATTAGTGACGTTATTATTGCAACTATTAATAGTAGCGTTTGTGGTAGGAGTGTTAGTAGTAGTAGTAGTAGTAGTAGTAGTAGTATTTTTAGTAATGGTAATATTGCCGTTGGTGCTAATATCAATATTATTACTAGTCCTATTAGTAATAGTCCTATTATTACTAGTCCTATAATCGTAACGGCACTTTCCTAGCGTACCTAAACACCCCATATTTTGTATATATATATTTACATATTTACATATATATGTATATATATATATATATATATATATGTAAATACAATATGTGGCAATTATTCGGTAGCCATGATAAAACTCCGAGTTTCGATGTCCGGATAAGTGAAAAGATGGCGGCATGGGTTTCCTCCCCGGCATCTGAAACTCGGAGATTTTTCGTGGCTACCGAATAATTGTCACAAATTATATTTTCAGATAAATTCCTCTATTTACATAATATCGAAGTCTCTTTCATTCTTTTGTTGTCTTACCATTTCTATCAATACACACACACACACACACACACACACGCACACACACTCTCACACACACACATATATATATATAAACATCTTCTAGATAGTATATCTACTAACACTGAAATAAAAATTTTAAATTATTCTGATGCCTTGGATGAACTTCTTGTTTTTGCTGCTTGAAAATAAATAATATTGTTTTCTTGGTGTGAAAATACAAATAGGTGTCCATAGTAGCGATTACAAGTATTTTGGCTTATGGGCTAATTCGCTAAGATGACAAGAGGAAGTGCGACTGCAAAACATACTTAATACAGGCTAAAGCAGAAAGTTAACGAAAGAATAACAGTAGAATATAAATTATTGCTGTAATTATTGGTATTTAGCTGCATATCAGTTCTGATAGAGAATACGTATATTCAATGTTGCTGCAACCATTTGTATGTCATGATGGTATGGTTTAACAACTGTATATGGTCTTTGATTACCATTATCAGAGAAGATATATTTGCAAGCATTCCGACGGTATACTCGGTTTTCCTCTTTTGTAAGTCATTCAAATATGCCATAAGAGTTCGGTTTCTTTGTCCCAGAATGTTGTAAAAAGGCAGGGAATCAAATATTAGATATTATCTAATGAACACCGTACTGTTTTATGACACTAGCCTATGATTTGAGGGAAATTTGGTTATTAATTCTAGCAATTAAAAAGGACTGTTGTTCATGCTGCTTGTGTGATAAATAATTTTTGATTTAATATTTTGATATATAAAATTATGTAAATATATATTATTATTCATAAATAATATATAAGCTTATGCAATAAAGTTTTCTTAAATTTTATTTCTAACATAAAAGGAAGCACTCATAAAACATTAAAGTAACGAATAGATTGTTAAACTATTGAATCAACTAGTGTAGAGGAAATATATAACGCATATATATAGTTTGTTCAATAGACGCACAGTCTCAAAGGATTGATAGAAAACAAATATTGCTTAACTATGAAAAATATGAGTTATATATAGTTATATTTCAGAATAGAATCTGGTCTAAGTTTGTAAACAGTAAAAGTTGCTATTGTAGTAACCGCTAACAATCGCTGTGTGGGTGGATCGTAAAAACAAACATGGAAATGGACCTTTTTTAACAACGAAAAAACAGAGTACAAGACAATCAATCAAGGAAAATTCCCCTTCATCAGCTGTCCCTAGTTCGACTCCATGCGTGTTTCGAAGGTAAGGACAGAACACGACTCGTCGAACTAGCCCTTCCTGCGAAAGAATTAAATAAAATTCCTTTGCAGGGGGGTAAAAACAAGGAAAGAAAAAAATGTGACAAAAACAGGACGTAAAAACGATAAAATATATTTACAAAATAAAAAAAAAACAAATACAAAATAAAAATACAATTACAAAAAATACAGTACAAGAAATAAAAATAAACAAGGAAACAAACAATGAGGGCCTTTTTTGGCCTAGACGAGGAAAAATTCAAGAACGCAGGAAAAAAGCGTGTTCACTTGTAGGAGGCCGCCAGCGAAAGGAAGTTGGCCGACCCGGCTGTATATATATATATATATATATATATATATATACAATGTATTTATATGCATGAGTATGAATATACATGTAGTATTCATATAGATACGTACATATATATCTTATATATAAGTATATATGCATACACACTTATAGGTATATATTTATATGTGTAATATAAAGTTGAGTGTTACCCATTACGAGGTGAAGCCTTTATTCATACCTTTTCCACTATGGGTAGGATCAGGGAATATGTGATGCTGTCAATTATAATAAAACTTACTGCAAAATTTTTAATATTATACTCATTTTCAAAAGAGAAGTATATAATGCTTTAAAGCAACATTAAGTGAATTTGTATATCTCTTTTGCTCCGTCTTTCACTCTTTCTATACTATATAAAATGCAACTGGAGAAATCGACATACGAACCAACCAACAGACCAATCAACCAACCAACCAACCAACCAACCAACCAACCAACCAACCAACCAACTAACCAACCAACCAGCCAACCAGCCAACCAACCAACCAACCAACCAACAAACCAACCAACCAACAAACCAACCAACCAAATTTATATCACCTTAGATGTGCGTGTTTATATGCATATGTGTTTGTGTGTATATATATATGTGTGTGTGTGTGTTTGTATATGTGTGTGTGTGTGTGTGTGTGGTGTGTGTGTGTGTTCTTTTCTGTCGAAGAGCGTAAGCTCGAAACGTAAAAGACTTTCTCACTTCCCGAGCGTTAAACTAATACATCTGTTTGTTGTTTACACACCCGTCTTCGTCTTTTGTATATATATATATATATATATATATATATATATATATATATATATATATATATATATATATATATATATATATATATATGTATATGTTTATAATTATGTATATATATATATATGTGTGTGTGTATCTATCTATATAACATATATATATATATATACATATATATCGCTTTATGTAAATATAATGATAAATTGTACAGCACTGCACTATTTGTAAATGAGTGTTTAACTTTTCTCGCCATCCTGATCCATTCGAATCCACCAGGATTTGACTTTGCACTTTATCACTCCAGTGTCTATAAATTAATAGAAATAAAAGCCCTCAGGTCGATTAAGTAAACAATATTCTTCATTCTAATGAAGTCAGCTGTTTGTATTAAAGCAATATATTAAAATCTTCTGTAAACATCGGAGAATATGAAGTAAGCATATAACGTTTGCAAGTCGTTGTCAATTCCTGTTTGAACTCAATTCCCAACTGATTGACTAGTATTGCTTTTGAGGAAAATATAAAGAAAATATAAGCGCCACACCACCTCATTTATACGTCGATAGTGTGGTAAGAAATAAATATTGGAAAGTGATCAATGAAATTTTGCTCCGTACTTAAACTCATTTAGCAAAGAAGATGTTGATCGTTAAAAATTGATCTTTACTCTGAAGGTCTTACCTTAATGTTTAAAATATATAAAAAAAGAAAACAAATGAAAAGAAGTTAATGAATATGGCAAACAATTTTACAGCTAATGGCATAGAATAATTCTTAGTGTTCCTAAATACGGACGTAAATTGGAAAGAAAATAATATGATTTTTGAAGAAAATAGACTTTCAAGCTCCATAGCTTATAATGTAAAGAGAAAATAAAATGATCGATATAAGTGGTATTTTTGTTTTCATTTAGAGCGTTCCATATTTAGTGGAAGACGCATGTTACTGCCGACACAATTGAGGAGTAAAATAGTTTTTTTATATCTGTATTCTCCATGTTTATATCTAATTCATACAATGAAATGAAATTTTAGTCACCGATTCAATTAGCAATCTTGAAATCAATGTAATATATTAATACTAATAATAGTTATTAAATAACGAATGCTGTGTATCATGCGGTAAAGTGTTAGATTGTTGGTCTAAAAAGACAAGTTCGATTCTAGATTCTTGATTTACTTAACTTCCATTACTCACAACTTCCAGTGATTATACGTTCTTGCATTAACTGGCTTCTGTAAATTATATAGTAAATGGCTCTGATTTTACAAAACTGCTCATAAAAGGCTGTGCATTGCTCTGGTTTCGAAGTGGGGTATTTAAATATAACATATTTCAAGGAAAAGGAACTCTGAATACAGCAAGCTATTCCTTGATTGTAAGCAAGTCATTCCTTCCACTTAACTAAATCGGAAGAAGAAAGTGAAAGTGTTATAATGAATGTGAAATCGTAACTTATTGACAAACAATCAATTACTTTATCAACTCTAATATATTCTACGAATATAAGTTCCATGTGAAGCACAATATATCTACCCAAAAACGTAGTGAGTGGCGAATATAGTATGATAGCATGCCAGTTGCTAAGTCATCACAACACGAAATTTTGTGAATGTCTCACATTTTCATCTCAAGCAATTTGTTCTAAAATATACATAAAAATCCAGGAGTGTCATTCTAGCCAAGTATGTCAAAATATGGAGATGCTATTGGAGTAGAAGTCGCGATATTTAACGAGGATTTAAGTATTTGGGTTTGAATGTATAAGATAGCAGATGCATTGATATTGCGTTACGAAGAGGGATGGCAAATATCAAGGCAGCTATTATGGTGATTTCTTCAATAACTATGAAACAATCCATTGTTCTCCAGGATCGTAACAATATTTACACGTTAATTGATTTATCCACGTTTTAGTAAAACTTTGGCATCAAAACATACACAAGAACGAAGACACAATATGTTCCTACCGTCATCTTGATTTCCTTCACTAAGTCATGAAAATCTCGTCGAAAGATACAAAGTGTCTCCTCAGAAGACATTGGGAATCTCCTGGACACACAAATAATTAATGAATCACAACTGGATGTAAGAATTCTAAGTGCATCAAGCTGGTAGTCAATTGTTCAATTTTCTTTGAAGTTTTGCTTAATCTTAGACTGATGCGGACTAGATTCGCACATATATACACGCGCACACACATGTACACACACATATATGCACATATAAACACACACACATATATATACACACACACAGATTTACACACATATACGTGTACACACATCTACACACACATATATATACACACATATAAGGAGCAGCCTGCTCGTGAAATTGAGCGATCCACAGACACGCGTACCCCTAACGTAGTTCTCAGGGAGATTCAGCGTGATGCAAAGTGTGACAAGGCCGGTCCTTTGAAATACAGGTACACCTAATTTTTGCCAGTTGAGTGGACTGGAGCAACGTGAAATAAAGTGTCTTGCCCAAGGACACAACGCATCACCGGGAATCGAACTCACGACTATACAATCGTGAGCCAAATACCCTAACCACTAAACCACGTGTCTTCACACATATATATACACACACACACACACACACACACACACACACACATATATATATATATATACACTTACACACACACACATATATATATATATACATACATGTACACATACATACACATACGCAGACCCAGGCACACGGACATATATACACACACTCACATACACACATGTATGTTCATTCTCTATTATATACGCACACACACACACAGCCATATATACACACAAATTGACACGCACACACACACATATATGTATTGTTACGCTGCACTCGACCTCCTGATACCACCAACAGCCCCCAACAGTGTGTCCGCTATCTCAGAAGACCGCGTAGGCGAACACAGACGTGTATATATATACACACACAGACACATATACACGCACATATATATATACACATATATATATTTATATACATACACATATATATATATATACATACACGCTTCTATATACACACTAACATATACACACACTCGCACAAACACACGTACATACACACACAAGCACACATAGAAGTATTGTTACGTTGCACTAG
Source organism: Octopus sinensis (assembly GCF_006345805.1). Classification (NCBI taxonomy): domain Eukaryota; kingdom Metazoa; phylum Mollusca; class Cephalopoda; order Octopoda; family Octopodidae; genus Octopus; species Octopus sinensis. Next base: position 30,035,692 of record NC_043013.1, read on the forward strand.
ATCTCCTGATAACACCAACAGTCTCCCAACAGTCTATGTCCGCAAGCTCAGAAGACTGCATAAGTGAGCTCAGCAAACCAACTTGCTTAAAGCGGAAGAAACAGTTTTTAAAGTAGTCGGGAGCATTGAAAACAACAAACAAAACGGTTGAGTATAATCAAAATAAAATAACTTTAATTAAGGGACCAATAAAAAATCATGGAATAAATAGACAATTCTTTTTACAGACTTCTTTCGTTTAATTCTGAAATGTGTAGATTTCTTTAGGGGGGTTTTCTTTTATTCCTGTTAGGATTTATTTTCTATTTATTGTTTTAATCTTCTTTTTTTCGACTGGACTCTGCTGTTACTTCCGAATCCAATGCACTATTCCGCATTCTTTACGTTACCAAGTTCACAATTCACGTTAACTATCAGAGCCAGTTTCACATTCGACAACAAGTGCTGTGTCAACTGTTCCACAAATTTTGGCCTTCACTATCGCACACATCGACCGCATGGCACCGACTACTACTAAAATAAACCGTTCACATAGGCTTCCAGCACCTCACACGTCGACTTACCGCAAACTCAAACCTCCCGGTCACATCGGCTCACAGCACGGACTAACTCACCTCGTATTAAGGAGTAGTCATTACAGTTTTCCCAGACAGTAAAAAGCGCGGCAAAATTATACTGCCTACTTCTAGATAAGATTTTCTCATGCCTTGCAGAACCAGAGAGCGGTGTTCTAATGCGGTAACATAAGAACGAGAAATTATCTGAATATAATTATTTTCGTTCGTAACAATATACATATACATATATATATATATATATATATATATATATATATATATATATATA
>NC_043013.1:30041537-30086537 GCF_006345805.1 Octopus sinensis
TCTGGTGGTATTATGCTTTAATTCAATATATTGTAAGGCTTCCTGCAATTGTGTAATTCTCCTGTAAGTTAGTAATCATGTTGTTATAGAAGCTAATGAAATTTCTATAAAATTTTCTCTGATAGCACTGCTTTCATCAGCGAAATCAATAAGAACATATTTATCAGTGTAGTTGTACAAAAGTGTATGGTTCTATGCAATGTCTTGTACTGATGCTTGATTGGTATCTGGGTACTGATGTAATTATTACCCCATAACAACATCCTTATGCTACTCTTAAAGACAACGCATACGCTGTGCAGTCATACAAAAACACAGTAAACAAGCGAAGTTTTCCAAACTTTAACGTGTTATATAAGGGGAAATATTAAATTGAATCAAACACATTATCTAAATAATAATATGATCTTTAAAAGAAAGAAAAATGGATATGTGCACAAAAGTGGTATGAATTTAACCCAACGTTTTTCAGGTTCTTTCAACTATTTCAAGAAAAATAGAACAGTCGGTAGACTACAAGAACAGATTATACACCGGCAGAAATTGATATCCTCTTAAATCTGACATTTCCTCGAGCTAAGTGTTATAAGTACGGCTAATAGTCTAGTCTTCAATATCAATTTCCTTGATTATATGCTCTTTATTTATGAAGTTTTAATTACGTTCACTTATATGCAGGTTCAATTTTAATCTATTTCTTCAATTTTGCTGTTTTACTTAGAGAAATTAAATCGATAATAACAATGAGCTGTTCTTAAAAATTTAATTTAGTGTATAAACTTGCAGCAAAAGCGTGTTGTAATAAAATAATCTCATTATTCCTTCATTATCTATTTCACACATTTAAATTTACGCCAGGTTGTTAAAAGCAGTAACACATCTTTATCTATTTCCATGTGCGTTATCTAAATTATATTCTAAATTACGTGTTATCTTTGAAATCAGATTATATTTTCATTTAAGGTCGAAAGAAAAGATAATCAACCTATAGGCATTATTAACACTTCCGGATAGAAATGGATATTCGTTTGTTTTATGCTTAAAAAAACATCAATTTAGCAGATATTTTAGGTACTAGATGATGCATTTTATAAATATATTTGGTTGAAATCAATTCATACATACGACTTTGGTGTTATAAACTTCATTTTTCTCATAACGAACAACCGAATGTGTAACATATAAAAGCGTTTGTTCAACTCAAGCTGAGATCACAGCGCCATTTAAATGGACACCATTTAAAATTATTTAGCATCCACCGGCAATATCTTTGCGAAAAATATTAACATAATAACGTTCACTTTTATCACTGTTAGAGCATATGGAATTCGATGCTAAATGTAAAGAATATTTGTGCATTTACCAGGTGTTTTTCTGCCGTTTCAGTTAATAACATTATCAATATGAAATATATAACTTTGGGGAAATATTTTGAATAATAAGTATCAATTACTTTCTTAAAGTGTCTATCTTGCGTTACTAGGGCCATTCTTTTGATTTCAGTGGAATATAAAGCAACGTGAAATTTTGATTTCACACTTTCGAAAAGATGAAGAAGATGTGTCTTGATAATAATTGACAATCTTTCACAATCTTTCAACAGGTAGGATAATAATACTCTATCCACTTTGTCATCTGCGACATTTTCTTACTTGATTGGCGGTGGATTGCAAAGTTTGTGGGGCGTGAGATAAAGTACCGTGTAAACCATTTAGCTAAATTATATGAGCAAACATCATCAAATTTGGCTTTATATGTTGTTCCTCCGATTTCGAGAAAACAAATATCAGTGAAAAACTTTGAATGAAGCAAGTTTTCTTAACCCGAAAACATCTTACATTTTGCCTATAAAGCAAAACAAACACTATTATTCTGAAATATAGAGGAAGAATTTGCTGAATAATTAAGTAAATAAATAACGTGATGCATTTAGTTATGTTCTATTACGTTTTTGAATATTTACAGATCGAAATTTGCTTTCTTTTCTGCTTACGATTAATCTCGCTATACATATATTTGTCTATAAAGATTTGCTATGCCAGTATAAAAGCACTTGTTTATCTTGAGATATAACAGCAATGAAACGAATAAAATGGTAGTGGAGGTGTATTTAGTTTTGTCCCTCTGAAGGAGGATGCCAGTCTGTAAAATGAATACAAATGGTTTTTAGGGTCCTATAGAATATTTGAGATTAGCGCTTCCGTTCAAAAACAAATACCTTGTGGTCAGTTAGTTCCCGACCACAGCTTATCCATCAAATCTGTGATAAAAGTATTTCAGTTTCAATAATTATATTACACCTTATGCTATAGGTTGCCTTTATTTCTTAGACACAGTGGGGTAGAATATGAGGCACATTTGGATGCGCTTTCGAGCATGTTGAACAACTGTATACAGGATGCCTCCTCCTTGGCTATTTTAGAAAGCTTTTAATGTGCAGGTAGAAGAGTGGGAAATGTGCTGAAAAGCGAACTGAATATATTGATTCTGGATTACATTTATTCTGTTAGGTGAAAAAGAATTTTCTCTTCCTTTATCTGCTTTCATTAGGATGTCATTCATGTACAAGGATGAGTGTTGAGAAATGTATCATTTGAAGCTGGTATGAAAGCCTGGTCGAGCTACACATTAATACACTTTTGTTACGTGACCCATTGCTATGGCTGGTAGTTGTAAACACTGACAAAACTGGAACTTAGAATGTAAAGGCTTAACATGTATATTGTTGATTCAATTGGCATGTATAATTCTCTATAAGAAGTTTTATAAATATAGAACCATCCCAACCACCCCTGCGTAGAAGGCGGACGTTAACCGATGATGATGATGTGGACATAGTTATTCTGAATTGTGTACCATTGAAATAAATATGTTTTTGTTATCTTACTTTTCATTGTGTTAATTATTTTAAAATCATTTCTGACTTTACAAATAACATTTCTTCGGTAATTAAACCAGGTGTTTCATTGATTTTCCCAGAAATCGTTATTATTAAAGAAAAAAATGTAATTTTTTTTTACTAAAACAATACTTTATACATTTTTGGTATCGTATTTTCTTATATATTTTCTGATACTCAAACTTTAATTTTATACATTATCATTCCAATAACGTAATGAAATCCTCTAAATTAATTTTAAATTCACAAATACAAACGTTTAATTTTCCTTTTTGTTACTGATGTATTCATTTGTTTCGAAATTATCAGAAGTTCAACATTGCTTGACATTTACAGAATTCACGACACCGTCTTAAGATTTAATTTTATAATCACATCAATAACGGTTTTAAAATAGTTTTTAAAAAAATAAATCGACGATGTTTATTTAAATGTCTTTATATTTATTTTAGATTAAAGCCTGCATTTTCCTTCATTATTCTCCTTAAAAAGTCAACAAGCCTCTTCATCGTGTCCTTGGAAGTTAACTGAAAGAGATAAACTTTTCATACTTTTGTTATTTTTTGTTGAAATGATAGAATATTCAAAATATAACAAAAAGAGTTACAAACGCTTAAATTCCACAAGTAAATGATTACTTGCGTTTCATTCAGTATTTCATCCGTTATTTTAAGTCATTGTCCTTTAGAAATTAATTTTATGAAATACAAGGTTTTGCTATAAATAATACATTTTTATCTTCTAATTTTGATGTACACAACATTCATAGCTTAAAGATAAGCTGCAGCTTTTGATTGGCAGAATTATTAGAAATATTTATATCAATCGTAGATTTCATTAGAAAAAAATGGGATCTTATCCATTTCATTCTCAGTGTCCGATTTGTCTCTAATTTTCTACATTGATGTAATTATGTATAATAATAATGAAAATTATACGATTGTTTTATCTGAATTAATAATGAAAATGCTATACACCTTTGAAGTTTGAAACGTTTGCTAATTTTAATTAATCAGACGCCTCATATGTTTTTACATATATGAAACTATAATTTCCATACATAAATGAAAAGAATATCAAAGCATTACGAAACCTTGAAAGTTTGTTTTTAATAATAGATAATCGAAACATCACGAGACATCTTTAAAGATGAAAAATAAATGAAAAAGAGTAATGGAAATTTCCGAAATGACGGAAACAAAACGAATCAACAAAGACCTTGTGCAATGCATTCAAACAATGTTTTAAAGGCGTCGCAAATTTTGTTTCGGAATATGAACTCACAAACGTACAAGTCATAGAATTACTAGTGCCACGGTGCCATATATTTTCTCATTTGAGACATACACGAATATTTCACACTTCTTGCATATTTCGTCTTGTCAGAATTGCCACGTGGTGTAGAGTATAGAAATATCTGTCGTGTCTCTCAGCATTCACAGCCTAAAGCCCACTATTCGAGTTGTACTTTCTTTGGTTATACTATCAGTCCGAGAACACTGTTTCATCAGTTCCAACAATGTTCCAGGATCATATCTTTTATTGGTTGTGGAGCAGGTCGCTTCATAGATTTCGCGCGCATAAATCGTTACATTCAACAGTTGTACTGTAGCTCATACCCCGTTCTATTACTTACAAAAAAAGGTAGTAATGAGTTCCTTGACTCAGGAATAGAGAAACTGAGCAAGTTCTAAAAGAAGGTCGACTTTAAACTAAATCTATTTTCTAAAACACATTCGTTTCATCAAGTTCAAAACACCAGTCTGGCATTGGGACTGAAACAAGAGAGTCCCGAGAAGTGATGTTGTTGTTGGAAACAGGCAAGCGTGCCTCTTTATATATCAATAATGGAGGCTTCCGATTGATTAAATTAATCGAAAGTTTCAAATTAAATCGGACACAAACGGAAAGTATAAGATTCAAGAACATTCTATTGTATAATTTATTTTAAAAAATTGTTTTATGTGAAAATGAAATTTCATTTCTATTTACAATTTCAAAAGTGTAATTCCTCTTCTTCTAGTCCCGTAGAAATCAAAATAAATACGATATATAGAATAATTTGTCAAGTAAGGAATGAAAAATCGAAATAAATGTTTTAAAGCTTTTTAAAATTTAGTTGAATTAATATTTTTGTTTTCGCTAATGCATTCTAATTAATTAGCAGTTATTTTATCGTGAAGATTGGCCACATTTTTTCTCAAATATCAAGAAACTTTCAAAGGGGTCTCGCAGAATATAGGATAATACTTTCCAAAAGGTTGACAATACAAGTTTCAATGCCAATTTCTTTAAGTTTTTGGGGTAGAATTTTCGTTGTCGTGTCAAATACACCACTTACTACAGGAATAGTTATTGTGAGTTGATTTTGAACGTAAAATTGTTATTCACAATCCTGATGCTTAATTCAGTATTAGGGACGAAGCCACTCACCACCATATCCTAACCTAGAGTTCACTGATGTGTTCTTTCCTCTCTCTCTCTGCCTCTGCCAACTTTTACAGCTACTAAAATGGAAAATGACCTGTGAGTTATGCAGCTTCCTGGTTTCTTTAAATTTTTTCTGAAGCACACTCGAATAACTCATCTTTCTCCTTTTCATTCCCGGTAATGTGATTCATTGCCCAGGCCCTATACTTAACACTCCGCCCAGTCCTTTCTTTCCATAAACTCACCCTCCGCTGTCTCCTAAATACACTTGCTTTTCTTGCAAATGGCGTAGGTTTGCAGTCACCAAACACATAGTATTCGAGAACAAGAAACATTCATGAGAATATCCCTTTCCTTCACACACAAGAAGAAACAATAGTGTATGTAAAACTATACGCCGTGTTCCACAATCTGAAAGATGATAGACCATGATTTGAGAAATATTTGGCAGCTATTTCTAGGAGGTTGAGGGACAACATACACTTTCTTTTCTTGCCTTGAATAGATTTCAGTCACATGCTAAGATTAATTTCATTCAATCGAAGTGATACACTTTTTCAATGCATGTGGTACATGGACAGAGTTCAGTTAGTATAAATTCAGTGAAGGACGTCTCGAACATTTACGGTTTAACAAGGTAAATGTTTTCCTGAAACATTATCTGAACTTGCTTTCATATTTCTTACTTTCTTTTTATCTTTTTATCATCAAATGTATTTCGAATAAAATGCCAATCTATGTACACCTCTACAGGAAGCCTGATATTAAATCTAGATTTCGTATAATAAATAAATAAATAAAACATTCCTTATAATTTAATTCAGTAAATAATACACTCGGTGAATCGAGATTGCGACAATGTTTTGATTCTTATACGAAGCCAACTTTCTCCAGTTAATCTATTAATGTCTTTGAAAAAACATGGAACTAAGAAGCTCTCAATAATTTCCTTTACACAATTGTTGGTCTAGACTTCTATATCAAAAAAAAAATATATATTAGAGATGTTTTGTGTTACAGTTATAACAAAAATGCTTTAAACGAACCAAATGAGGGAAAATTTGCGTCATCTTATGAACCGCTAAATATAATCAATAAAACTTCTCACATCAAACCATAATGCCTTAAATAAAAATAAACAACATACTTGATTATATATATATATATATATGCTTTTTTAGCCGTATTTACGAAAACCAGGACATGATAATTAGAATTAGGACACATTTGATTAGTTTTTGCAGATCCGGAGATCAAGAGGGGAACATTTACAATCAAGTTTATAACTGGTTGGTATATAAGTTATTTGTATTCTATATTTCGTTCATGTAGCTACTACAAAGTGCATAATCCACTTAACTAGAATGTTGTATCCTAGTAGAATGTAAAATCATCTGATGTTTTAAATCTTTAAGTAACCATTCTATGACGCTTCGCAAATAATTTCACGACCATATACAAATGCAAAGATATATCGATATTGGTGTTTTCTCTGCTACCTTTTTATGGCAATCCATGAAGTAGACAAGCACAAATACGTGGGGCTCTTGAATTAGTGGTGGAAGACCATCCGATAATTAGTCGTTCAGTCCTTGGTTTTAAAGAAGTACATAATATATATAAAAAAAAAACAACAATCAGCCATATACCTACCATCTCTCAATTATGTCTTTTGTAATACCGGATTGTATTTTAGTTGTATATTGCCATTCTTTTAGACCATTCTCCAGAAGCACATTTTTGAGAAATTCAGGACACTCGTGTATCCATGGGAACTTGATATCGTCATCTGAATTACATAGTCTTACTCCTTTTACAGATCATGTCTCGACACTATAATATTTTTTTAACATTTGATCATTTTTCCAATAGATATTTGGGAGATGCTGCCATAGCCACTAGGATGATCATGGGAAGGAAAGAAGACCATCAACCAATTCATATTTCTTGTGATTCGTGCTTCCAAACGAGTCGTAGTGCAGTATGCGTGATCTCCATTTCATCTTATTTGTGATTGGCTTAAAATTGTGGCGTAAGGCTAGCAATTCCAAGGGAAAGTGTAAGTCGGTTCGATTACATCGACTCCAGTTCTCAACTGGTAATTATGTTATCGATTCCGAAAGGATGCAAAGCAAAGTCAACTTCGGTGATATTTGAACTGAGAACTTTACGTGGGACGAAATGCTGCTAAGAATGTGTCCTGTTCTGTAAATATTCTGTACGCTCTCCGCCTTCACTTTGTTTGTTATTGATCCTGAATTGGATATTCCCATGCATCTATGCGTTGATTCGATTCGATCAGAGTTGTCTGTCAACACTTTATTCACATGCGCAGCCAGAATATTTTGCGTGGGGTTAGCCAACTACAAGAACCTGTCGAGATTCATCAGTTTCTTCAGATTGCTGTGCTTTTATCTCACCTGAAATTTGAAGAATATCTTACATACGATATTCTCTTTAAACATTTCGTACGCATTTGAAACTATTAAACGCTTTTGAAACTATTAAACTGTGCTCTTTCGATACTGAATCCACTATAAAACATCTTAGAAATTCAAACAATAATACTGTTGCATCGAACATTTTGTCTGAAGATGTGGGTTGTATATATAGTTTGATTCGCATACACACACACGCACACACATACACACACACACACACACACACACACACACCACACACACACACACACACACACACACACACAAGGAATAGGATTCTTGGATAGACTCTTAATATGACTTTATAGGTAAATTCAAAATATTACACATCACTCTCAGTATATTTAAAAATACGTCAACTTAATTATCCTCAACAGGCGTCGAATTAAGAGATTAAAAAAGATATTCGCTTATGAAACTATATTATTTCAGACATTGATTGAGAGCTTATAAAATTCGAATATAAAGGAAGTGAAGAAGAAAGAAGATATGATATACATACAATGTTAAGCCGAGAATTATAATTCACTACAGATGTGCCTCAAAAAGTTGGTTAAAAGGAAGTGCTTCTTTGAATGTTTTTTTTTATTTTCCCCTCATCATAAAATTACACGTAGAATCAACTGTTTTACTGTCTTAATAAGTCTACATTTCGAACATCGAAGATACTATATATTCATAACTAAAAGTTGCTCTCCTATCTGTGAATGTATTTCAGTGACAGCGTACAGAAGGTTTATAATTTTGAATCGGCTGTATACATCCGTTAAAAAACATTGCTGGAATGAAGCGTACCCCAAGGTTTGCTCCAAACATTTTCATACATGTCAGACACTAATTCTTATTAAAACTACTTAAGCAGTCAATAGGAGAGAGTGAGAAACCGTAAATAAAACATTGCGACTTAACCATCACTCAATTCACTGTTCTTCCTTTCTATATATCTGAATATCTCTATTTCACTATCTACCTCCTTGATTACATCCTCTTCCATCTCGTACATATCACCTCTATCCCTCTCCATGAGTATTACTCTTTTTCTATCTCTCTCTACTGCAGCATTTTTCTCTCTCTGCCTGATGTTGAAATTTTCTGAAGTGAAATATGAAAAAAAAAAGATAATAATAATAATCTTTTTTTTTAAATTGCTACTTTCTCAAAATTTTAATATGACCAATTAGGGTAAGTAATAATATATGCTTTGCGGATGTCCGTTTCGTTTCTGAACAGAAGACGAGCAGGATCGGAAAACACATACATTGTGTCAGCTATTACGAGTGACATCTCCACAATTATTTTGTTCTATTTATGAGTTTCTCAGGAAAGCATAAATCTCAATGTACCCGCCAAAATAGTTATAAAATAGTCAACATGCAAAACCTTATGATTATACACTGGTTAACGTAGGAAAAAATAATTTTGCTTAGAGATGAAATAATTAAGAGACGCCATCCGTTGATAAATATTAGTAAAGTTAATGTTCACACATTCAATTCAAAGAACATATCATTAACTAGAAATAATTATTCGTTGAGGGAAATCAATATTAGTCTTCTGTCAGCCGCAGTAAAATTATTTCACTGCGGCAGGAAACATAGAGCGAGAGGCAAGTTGTGGGAATGTTTCTTCGCTTTTGTATTTCACTCCATCATGCTTTTTATATGTAACTACAGGGAGTTATGCACAATATTCTTGTCTAGACTTCAATTACAAAATTTCTGTGAATTGTAGTAACACTATTTAGTCTTCCCCAAACTTTTCTCATCAATTCCAGATTATAAATCCCTTGGTGATTTGAAATGTTTGACAAATAATTGGAAGATTTTATACACACACGAAGTAATAATACTAATAACAATAATGATAATAATATCAATATTAATGACATCAACAACAACAATAATACTCATCATTATAGCAAGCGGGCAGAAGCGTCAGCACGCCAAGACAAAATATTTAGCGGCATTTTTTCCGACTTTATGTTCTGAGTTCAAATTTCGCCAAGCTCGTCTTTGGCTTCCATGATTTTGGGTGTCGATAAAATAAGTACCAGGTGACCTTGTAGTAGGAAGAATTATATAAATAAATAAATAAATAAATAAATAATAAATAAATAAATAAATAAATAAATATATATATATATATATATATATATATAATATATATATATATATATATATATATATATATATATATATATATATATAGTTAATCCAAACAGGAACAAAGAGAAAAAACAACAACGTGAGGACGTGGAACAAGTATAGAAGGAGGATTTAACGTTTAGAAAGGAGCTCTTCGTCAGAATTATAGAAAAGGAAAGGTCTAAGGAAATAATTCCGTCTAATGACGTAATATAATATACATGTACGATTAGTGCTGGGATTGGTTCACCACTCGAACTCCGACTTGAAATGCAACGAAAAAAGAAAACAAACCTGGTGTTGTTTTTTTAAACGTGAATGTGGTCGACCAGAGAAGTAGAGATACCGTGTTTTTCACATGTAAAATTTTGAGGACTTGTGCCTCTATCAGAAATCCCTCTGCAGAAATAAACAATGCACACAGAGGTAAACATATATACGTGCGCGTGCACCCCCTCTCCACACGCTTATATATTGCTACTTAACCTCAAGTTACAGATTTCCTGCAAAAGGCGAATGTTTTAGATTTCACCACCTAGTTAGTAAATATGTCAGATTATACAATACGTAATGCATTATTTATAATTTCAAATAATTGGGTGTAATTTAGCGTAGACTGAATGTGACAACTTTTTTTTATAGTAGGTCATGTTCCTCTGTAAGTAAATTCTTAAAGAAGAATTATAAAAGATTTTAAAGGTTGTTGCTTTTTCTCTTAGAACATTATCGACATAAATCCTCTGAAACTATAACTGGGAAAGCTGAGAAGGATGTAAACTTGTTTCTCTGAAATGTTTACTATTAAAATATTATCCAAATAACATCGTAGATTAGGTTTTCAGTTTGGCAAAGCTTTATTACATTTTCATGTGAAAGGGGAATAGATCTTTGCTACGTTCACGGATTTCATAAGGTTGTAAAACAGAGCAGCAGTAGAAGTTGGCTTGAAATTGAGCGGCATATCTGACAAGTCGGCAGTTTACTCTAAACTTACTTTCATCTAAATTATGCTGACAAGGTGAAGGCTTTAAAAAGATAAACAAAATAGAAGAAAAAGACACCCGGGCATTGCATATAACATATATTCTCTACTTTAAGTACCTGGAAGTATCGACGGAGAGTAACTATGAAGTTTTATATTTTACATTAAAGGAAATGTTATGTTGTCCTGTTAATAATATATCTCTGGGCCATAACGATTTGATTGACGTAAAATTGGTTGAAAAACGAATCAAATCTGGTAGGTATCCTATTGTACTTAGAGTTTGCTTTCGTGTTCTACAACGTCTTCTCATACGAAGTAAATGACATTTTAGAATGACTTAGTCAAAAGTGTGTAGGGACATATATAATGCGAAATAGATGATTTATATATTTATATATATATATACTACATATAATGTATGTTTATATATAATATATTTATATTATAATACATATAGTCATCACATATATATATATATATATACGTACATATGTATGTGTGTATATATATAAATATATATATATATGTGTGTGTGTATGTATATTCTCTTTCTCTCTATCGCTTACTCCAAAGAAAAACTTCGTTGGCAGAACCAACAGTCGTCAGTCAAATTTCCCACGCATCATATATACATGTAAATATGTATATATATATATAGTTATATATATATATATATATATAATATATATATATATATATATATATATGTGTGTGTGTATGTGTATATCTCTATCTATCTATCTATCTATCTATCTATCTATCTATCTATCTATCTATCTATCTATCTATCTATCTATCTATCTATCCATCTATCTATTTATCTATCTACTTATCTATCTATTTTAATAAACATTATATGTTTTTATGTGCTACTAGTAGTTCCATATGATGAAAGCATGCCAGACGATATTTTTAACACGTGCGGTGTCTCAGCACAATTTTTTGTCGTTTGTCATTTTTTTTTCTTTTGTTGGTTTACTCTGTCATGTATTCACTATGACCTATAGCCAGAACCAATAACCAGTTATAACCCGGACTCGCTGTCATTATAGCCAACAATCTACTGGCAACAACAACATGTCAAGCGAAACCGAATATATTTAGTGATATATAGCAAGACAACTGGTGAGATGCATCTGCACCGGAGGATGCAACACAACCAACTGCGCAGTATCCCTCCCGCGAGGGACTGATGCAAAAGGGGTAGAAACGATCATTGTCATGAATAAAGATTCCATTTCCCTCATGCATTATACACACACACACACCCACCCATATATATATATATATATATATATATATATATATATACATATACAAAAATGGGACAAGAACGTAAAACATCCTGACAGTTAGGTGAAACAAAAAGGGACAACAAAATATCCAGACTGACGATACAAGGAAAACAAGGACGGATCATTAGGAGTTTCCTATCCTCAGTCGAGTTCCAGATTATCTTTGTAATTTCGGCTGGTTATACTCGAGATTACTCCAATAGGCCAGCCCCAAGGAAAAAAATAAGCTAAGAACATTACATTCCTTGGAAGAAAGCAGCGAATGTATACGAAAAGAAGGACGGAAAAAACAGAAAAATATTTCCACAAATACAAATAACAGGATTTAGCAACAGGTGTCTTTCGAATAAGGACGAATTATATTAAGCCGGTATGTATGGAAGTAAAGCCTATATATATATGTGTGTGTGTGTGTGTGTGGTGTGTGTGTATATATATATATATATATATATATACACAAATACACAAACACACACAAGCGCGCGCACACACACACATACATTTACATATATATTTGCCATGAGGCTGGTCACTTAATCTCCTGCGATGTATTTTATTCTTATTGGCAGGAAAATTATTTCCATACGCATCCTTTGGCGTCATCTCTAGGTATGGCCATACAATTTTGAAAGTGAAGCGTTGTTCTGACTTCACTGATTCTGTCTGCTTTCGGTTTACTCCAAAGTAAACCAGTCATCAAGGATTCAGGTAAGGCAATGTTGTCGAAGATGATTTGATGTTATATGACACTGATTGTCTTCACGCTGTTATTCACAGATTTGAAATACTTCAGAAACCGCAATTTGTGGCGTTTGAGCATGAAACACACAGTCTTTGGACTGTTACCGCTTTTCATCACTTAAACATGCGTTAGTTTCTTGACAATTTATCCAGTACCCAATGTAAAGGCAGAAGTGCATTCCTAGCAAATGTCTTGGAGGAAAACATTTCTGTTGAGTTCATAAAGCTAGGCAAATAGGGATGGATTGTAAAGAAAACAGAGGCTTATGTTCAGCGTTGATAAAATCGTACTATGAAGGTTTTTAATTAACAATAAATGCAACGATCATGCGAGTAAAATCTAATAGCATTTACCATGTTTTTGGTAATGGCTTTAGGTGTCTATGGGAAGATACAGACACCTCCTTGGTACTCCTACTCTTGACTCAGCGAAGCATGGAGAATGTCATAAGTGAAGAGAGAGAAAATACTGCGCCAGAACTAGGGTTGTACACATTTCCAGCAAATAGATTGCTGCAACTTTTAATGAAGCCCCTTGCTTATGAACACACGCACTGTCCGTCTCAGGAATTGAACTCATGATTTTATGATTCTGTGCCCAACGTTTCTGACCCTTAATCGAAGAGCATAGCGGAATATTTCTTTTATTTATGAACATAAGATTTCCAACGCCAGTCTTCTTTGGTGGGTAAACAAGTAGCAGAGCGGCGATAGCTAATATGCATAAAAGAACAAGAACATACATCACATCTCAGTTTCGAATCTCAACCGAAGTGATTATGAGGAGACCATGTGTTGTGTGCGCAAGAAAGCATCTTCACTGGGAGAAAAATATATACGTGTTTTGCGATAATTAATGATTCTCTCACGCATTCATCGTTGTCAAAAGGATGAACTTGGAGGCGTTTTAAATGGGATATAAATTCTAATTATTGAAAAGGAAAATTAAACACTTAAAGCCTGCTTAATTTACCCTTAGAGCATCACCTCTTAGAAATAATTCAATGGGAATATTAATCACACACTTCCTTTCCTATGCGTTTATCTTATATGCTCCTGGCATCAATAAAATAACTATCAGTGAAGTATTAGATTTGGTAAGTGGTTTCCGACATAAATATGTATAAGCCCATGCCAAGCTTAGGGATATACAATAATTCCCTATGATTTGAGCCGAAGACATCTTTTGTTGTATTTCAGGATTACAGCAAATAACTGTTAGATAATATTAATTAATATTAAACAATTTCTTTCCAGAGTAATCATTGGGAAATTGCAACTCCTGTTTATAATTCAAAAGTCTATACAAAATTAACAATGCGTTTATAGACTGTCATTATATAAGCAAATTATGTGACAATTATATATAGGTAAGGTGTTTATAACAGCGAACGACATCCGTTTATATTCATTACCCATACATATCATTGACAGATTTTAAAATACCTAAATAATCCATTTAAATAGTTCTTCGTTGAAAATAGCGCAAAAGGAATATTCCATTTCTGTCTGCTGATTTCAATAATGCCAGAAGCTCTCTGCAATTTTCGGTAATCTCTTTTTGATTACTGTCCTAATGCGGCAAAAGAGAATCTTATACATAGAAGCACTCAAGTTTCTCTGTCTATCTGTCTGTCTGTCTATCTGTATGCATGTATATGTGTATGCATATGCGTATGTATGCATTCATGTGTGTGTATATCTATCTATATCTATATCTATTAATCTATTCTATCTATCCATCCATGCACCTCTCTCTCTATCTATGTATGATATACGATATATATATATAGCTTTTGGTAAAACATTTAAGAAAGTGCTACTTAGAAATGTGCTTAACATCGCTTTTGAGAGTCGGGTCTGAAAGTTAAATGTGCGAAATAGATAATGATTGCCAAATATTATCATTTCAGTTTTATTTTCGTCTATGAACCTAGTCAGCACTAAATTAACTGTATCGTTAGAAAAACTCGGAGAAAGTTTTATTTGTTATTATTGATTTCTTTTAAACGTGTGCTAGGTGGCATTTCAGGAATAAATATAGTCTATTCAATCGATCCGCAATATAATTGGTACTTATTTTATTTAAATCTAGACACATTAAAAGTAAAGTGGATCTCAGCGTGATCAACCTCACTATGTATGGGCTCCAAACAAAACACTGATAGGTATTCAATGTGTCACTTTACTATGAGAGAATTCTATTTGTATGCATTGTTTACGTAGACACATTCAGATTGCTGTATATAAATAATGTGAATAGAAATTTTTATGATACTTATTAAAACATTTCAAAAGAGCATTAGCGAAATAGCTCCAGTTAGGAATCGATCTTACTTGACACTATCCACCCAAATACTATTATCTTTTTTAACAAAATGACAGTTTAATTATTGTGAAGAAGTTCATTGTTTAAAACGTAATACAGAATATTACTGGTATTTGTTGAACTTAATGCGTTGCATTAGTGTCTTAATTAAAGAGATATAGCTTTCAAAGTAATGAATTAAATTTGAAGGGTTAAGGAGAGGCATCTGCTAAAGATATTTCAAGAAGTGGGAAAATGCAAGGAGGTGAAGGATTATATTATTTTGGACTGACCTGTGAAAAGGGGAATTTCCCTTGTTTCTTTCTGGAACTTTAGAATGCAATTGTTTGTTGCGAACCATTATTTTATCCATTTTTGTTGTATATTCTAAAGCATTAGAACGGAAAGCTGTGGTCAGTAGACGAGTGAGGTAAGAAATTCGGTTGATTTCTACATCAAAACTTTCTGCTGTAACTATGCAGTATTAAAAACATCGGAATAAATAAAAGGTTTGCAAGAAAAGAATATAATGGATTGAGACGACTATGCGGCGTACACATGCATATTTTAGCTAACGTCGAGGAATGAAAACCGAATTGTTCCATGGTAAACATTTAATTTATAATGCAAAGAGAATTTGTGTGTTAGTGCGTATGTGTGTGTGTGTGTGTGTATATGTGGTGTGAGGGAGAGAATGATAGAGTGGAATATTAATATCATAAATCATGCAGTGTGGCGCATTAACAGCTAATCCTCTCATCTGGTGACATCTGTACATAAAGATTTTGAGCTGAAGGACTCAAGAGCAGAATATGCTGTTTTCTACTCCAGTGACATTAATAATGCCGAAAATCCAAACGGCTTGCATTATATGGTCTTAGTTTTCAGTATTTTGTACAGACATAACCAAAGTAACCGTGCCCCTTTCTAAAAAAGCAACACCAAATGTATTCTAAATGGGCAAGATTAGCAGCGACAATATGTGTCTAGGGCAACCACTATCGCGGTGACGGTATAACTGGGCGTCAAATAACTAAGCTGACTAATAGACAAAATAATTATCTCACAGAAGTTTAATTAAAGAAGAATAGAGTTTTTATTATTTTCTGTAGTCTGAGGTAGCTCTTGATGTAGTAAATATGTGATAAAAGACGTTGCATCTGAGAACTCGCCCAACGGCTTGCCCAATAAGCGCCGAAACGGTTCTAAAGAATACTAAACTTCTCGTACTATATCCCTGAAGACCAGGGACACTGATAATTAGATAGCTCAAACATAATGTTGTGCAGTTAGCTCTCGCATTTTCTCCTCTAGTCTACGTGTCTGTCCTTTAGTTTTACCTGAACCTGGCGTTTTTATATGTGAAATCGTGTAACAATTAGGACACTTTTAAGTTTAATAGCGAGGTAAATTAACCTGCGGTTTTATATTTCTGAGATGGGAAATGAATTAAATTGAATTTTTTTTTAAGAAATCAATTTAGTGTATCCATTTCTGGAAGTGTTACTTTGAAAGTCGTAAAGTTAAATGAGCTTTTATGGCGTTCATGCCTTTTCCGTAATGTTATAATATATTGAAAAGTGACTTCAACTATGAATAGGAAATATGTTCGATGTGTATATGATTCAAATAAATACTGTATATATTACAAGGCAATTCTCTGAATACAGTGGAATTATGTTAGTGACTACAATACGAAACTTATACAACGTTATAACATATGATGGAATTAAAAGCGTAAACTGATGAAAGTAATAATTTTCTGTGTGCTTCTTGAATAGAGAAGGTGACACTTCCATAATATAATTATTTCAATTTCAACACATGTACAATTCCGAAATATATGCTAGAAAGATTTATAACTAAAGACTTTCTTGAGAAGTTATTTTTGTACAATTTGTTATTATTTTACAGAATGCTTTTGTTATTAATTCCCACTTGGTTAAGATAATTTTTGCTCTGTAATTTCGTCAAGAGTTCCTGCTGTATTGAAGTTGTTATCGTTAATCTACAGGAATGACACAAATGAAATTAATTCCCTCTTTATATTCCAGTTGATAATATCATCAAATTAATTATCTAACAACACATATCTGTTATTTAATTATCTCGTTCCAGTGATACTAATCGATATTACGACACCGAAGAAAGTTAATGAAGTATCATGTAAAGCTAGCTAAACGACCATGGGAATATAATAATATTCAGTTTATGTATTGTTTCCAAATGAGAGAGATTTCACAAACAAACAGCTTTATAGTTTTAATAAATTCTTTTTTAAAATGTAAATCTTATCTGAAATATTTACATGCGTAATAATACACTTTTTCTCTAAACTTTTGTATGTACGTGTGCATTTTTAAAGGGAAAATTTCAAAATTTTATAGACATAGATGAACATACTTAAGGCATTATAGTCTGGAGGCATCTATCAAAATTAAACGTACAACTTTCCTCACATAAAGCACAAATATATACAGGAAAGCCGCACCAGTAATTGGTTCTCATTTTGACGAGCAGTATATATAACATTAACCATTTAGCATTCAAACAAGCCACACCCGGCCAAAACATTCTGCTTTTTTTATGTTCAAACCGACCAGATCTAACCTCCCAAACCTCCCCTACAACTTCTTAAGATAAACAATCATATCTTTGAAATCTCAAAACTATGAGATATTTCATGAATAATTCAAAACAATGTGAATATATATGTTACATTTCACAGAGAAATCTATAATGTTCAAGGGTTAAACTCATGACATTCAGCAAAGTACACACACATACGCACATGGAGATATATACACACACATTCGCATAAATTGTAGATAATTTTACATGAATAGGTTCAATAAACAAGCGGGATATCTCCCTCTGTACATATCTCCTTTTATTAGCCCATAGCGTAAACGTCTAAATTTAAAGATTCCATAGATATGAATTGCATAGAATAAACATCTAAATTTAAAGATTCGGTAGATATGAATTGCATATGTACTGAATAAATTGTTGTGTAAGATTCTGTTTAATATATAACATTTCTTAAGTGTTTTGAACATATGTATGTGATTTACGTCATACAAAGGTACCTGTGTGTTAGTGTGCACAGTTTCTCGCGAACACTTGCAAGTACTTTTGTAGGTGAGTGCTTGTATATATAAAGACTAGAATACATCGAATGTTAATGGGGTTTCAGTGAGTATTTTTCATATGTTTCGAGTTGGAGGTTTTAGAAAATTAATAGGAATATGTGAAAGAATGATTTAAGCGATTAAAATTCAAGCATTCTTGAAATATTATATTATGTATATAAATATACTTAATATATATAAGTGCATTTTACTTTAATTAGTGTTTGTGTGTATAAATGTTAATGCATGTATATATATATGTATATATACGTAATATATACATATATATATGTACATATTTATGTTTATATATGTACATATATATCTATATATATGGGAAGGTTGAAACAGCTAAGGCTCTACTCCCTGGAGAGAAGACAGGAGAGGTATGCAGTAATATATATCTGGAAGATCCTGGAAAGAATTGTGCCAAATTTTGGCATTGAAAGCTACACCAATGCCAGAACGGGACGACACTGCATGGTGCCAAAGGTGCCAGCAATGCCATCACGCTTCAGGACCAGTTACTGTAACAGCCTGGGTTTCAATGGCCCACAGCTTTTTAATATTCTCCCAAAGAGTCTGAGGAACTTGCACAAAGTAGATGTAGGGGTTTTTAAATCAAAGCTGGACCTCTTCCTGTCGAGAGTCCCAGTTGAGCCTACCTCACGGCAAGAGGTGCAAATGAGGGTAGCTATATCAAACTCCATTCTTCATCAAGTGCCACATATTAGACGAGGCTCCTAGTAATAACAGTGTAGCGCAAAACGGCGGTGCATCAGCATGGCCGCAGCTCTGAGCTGAAACTTAAAAATATATATATACACACATAAATATGTACATATATATGTATGTGAGTATATATATATATATATATATATATATATATATATATATATATATATATTTGATTATATATATATATATATATATATACATCAGTGCATTTTAATTTTATTATTGTGTGCGTGTGAGTAGAAATATATATACATGTGCATATATATATATATATATGTACATATGTATGCATATATGCATGTATATACGAAGGCTGTTCATTAAAGATTTGCCCTGATTCACTTCCCAAGGACTGTGATAAACGAAATTTGGGATAATTATTAGTCCTTCACTGCATAGCCGCCACCAATGGATGGTGGCACATTACTCCTATTGTTTTATGCAGTTGTGAAGACCTCGTCTGTAGAAGTCGGTAGGTTGCGTCTGGAGCCAAGACTTTACCTCGGAAATAAGTTCATCATCATCTGATAAGTGCTTCCCCTTCAAAACATACTTCATGTTTGGAAAGAGGTGGACATTAGATGACGTGGGATTAGGAATTTGAACTCAGAACGTAACGGCAGCTGAAATACTGCTAAGCATTTCGGCCGGCGTGCTAACGATTCTGCCAGCTCGCCGCCTTTGAGTGAGAAAAATATTACTACTCTATTAACAGAAGGTCAATTTAAATGAATTTTCCTTGTTTAAACTTGATCTGAATATCTATTCAATTTTCCACCTGAATCAAATATATTGAGTATGGGCGCATTATCTTTCTTTCTCTCTCTCTCTCTCTCTCTCTTTCTCACACACACACACACACAGACACGCACGAAGGCAAGCACACAATTAACCATAGACATATCTATGCAAGATTTGGAATTTTTTGCGGAGGGTGAAAATGGTATCCCTTTTACGAGCTCAAAATGTTACCTGTGCATAATTCCGTATCAAGTATGGTAATCAGTCTTCAAACGTCATACGGATTATATCTATATATAATTGGAGTCTAAGATAGTGGTCCTGGTTGGAAATAGCAACAAAATTAATTGGAAT
Organism: Octopus sinensis; assembly: GCF_006345805.1. NCBI lineage: Eukaryota > Metazoa > Mollusca > Cephalopoda > Octopoda > Octopodidae > Octopus > Octopus sinensis. Next base: position 30,061,745 of record NC_043013.1, read on the forward strand.
ACCAATTTACCTTCAGTAAATAAGACAGGGCAGGCTTTATGCGAGATTTACTGAATTACATTTTATGGATGTCTATTGAGATTTTTTCCATTGCATTGTGGATTTATGCTGCTCTCATTTGATTTCTAAAATGAGTCAACGCTCTTTTCAGAGCTATATCTCTAGTGGCTCCTCACTCGTCAACCTTTAGGCAAAATAAAAGAAAATATTACTTTAGTATTAATGCCGCAGATTTTAAGAGGACAGAAACCTATTTTGAAAAACGGGTATTTATTTAGTTGTATTTGTTCTTCATTTTTTTTTATATGTTAAACTATCATTTGCCAATTAAGACAGTAAAACTGCAGGAAATGATATTTAGTTTATATTTTTAACACCTAAAATAACAACAACAACAACAACAACAACAACAACAACAACAACAACAATAATAATAATAATAATAATAATAATAACTAGCTCTAATTTAGTAACAGCCAATAAGAAAATGATAAATTCAACAAAACAGAAACAGCATCGTAATAAACTACCGCAACAACTGTAATATTTGAATCACTAAAACTAATTATATTTGAATTGCATCACTAATAGATACGTTCTCAAACATTGAAATATGAAGAAGAGACACGATAGTATTAATAAAACATGATAAATTACATACAAATGCTGAAAAGAAAAGAAAACGTAAATCTATGAGGAGAAAAAAATGAAGGAAACGTTACGCTAAAAAAATTATAAACAAAATGGAAGACATAAGCGTATCTTAAAAATAAAAGCAGAAACCCATGAAAATAACAAATGTATCAAAATTCAAAGTAATAAATAGAAGAAATGGTAATTATATATTGATGTTAATAAATCTGAGTAATTAATTCTCGAAGCTAATTACTAGTTAAAACAAAATTTTTAAAGTTTTCACCGTAATTAGACATATATGTGGAAAATAATTGGAAACAATAATAATGTTTTTTTAAAATTTTTACTGTTATAAGATGGCGGATTAGCAGAGTCGTAAGAAGTGTGGCATCTTAATACTGCCCTTCACGTTTAGAGTTTGTGTGGAAGGGTAGATGAAATTTGTACCAGTAAATACTGCGGTTACTTCATGCGATTACACCTATCATCCCAAATTTATTGCATTAGGATTGATTTTTAGAAATTAACGATTCGGATTTGAGGGAATTTGGATTCTATTTCTTGTAAGTTTTTCGTAAGCCACGTACTAATAAAGCCTGTTTAGTTGTATGATGAATAATGTTACCTATAGAGGATTAGTTTCTATATCTGCATAAAATGATGTTGAAATTCAGAGTTGCAAAATTTTTGATCAAACATAATTGGAAATATGAGCAAGAAATTGCTGCAAAGGAAAATGGAAATAAGACATCGCGAATATGATTTAAAAAGTAGTAAAAAAAACAACAAACAAAAAACAAATAAAAAACAAACGCATTTTCAATATTTTCCCAAGTACGTTCGTCTATCCTCGTTTATATTACAGCTGACAGAGAAAAAAATACATTAGAAAATGCTATATACATTTCATCGCCATTTCTGTGATACGACATTGCTTGCGCTGAGTGTGTGTTGCACAGCACATGAAAACAAATCAGAAATATTTATATTGCGTAGGTGCACAGTTAGAGAAAAAGAAGAAATTGAGGTAATGGAGAGAAATTGATAATAAAAGAAAAGAAAAGAATGTCACAGAAGAAAAGAAGAAGGTATGGTTAGAGGAGGTTAGAAAATAAACCGAGGCGCTAGAAAGTAGATCACAAAATTAGTATAAGCATTATGTGTGTGTGTGTATTCCTTTATTTGTTTCAGTCTGTTGACCGCGGTCGTGCTGGAGCACCGTCTTGTGAGGTTTTAGCCGAACACGTAGACTACAGGAGTTATTTTTAAAGTCTGGTACATATTCTATCAATCGCTTATATCGAATCACTAGGTTACGGGGACGTAAACACACCAACACCGGCTGTCACGCAGCATTGGCCATCCGTAGCCATTTCAAGGGTTTGCCCTCTTCATTCAAGTTCGGTGTCACATCTGCTGAGATCTGCTTGACATCCCGTAAAGGTTTATGGGTGTTGTTACTGACGTGTGCTGGGGGGTGGGGGGTGAGGGCAGAAGGATGGGAATGAGAGAGGCGCGTTTGTGTGTGTGTGTATAGACTGGCGTATGTGCATGAATGTGTTTGTATGAATGCAAGACTGTTTACTTATGCGTGTTCACCGGGTGCCTGCGGATAAATGTCTATGTGTATGTGTACACGTGCGTGTTCCTGTGTGTGTGTGTGTGTGTGTGTGTGTTCCCGTGTGCGTGTGTGCATGTGTGTGTGTGTGTGTGCGTGTTTACGCAGGGGCATGTGTATACGTGCACAAGCACGTGTGAACGTGTATCACTGTGTATAACAATTGTCCACATTTATCTGTGTTGATTTCTGCATGACCTGTTGTCATACACACGTTACCCTATTTGTATCTACGCATACACGTGGGGACACACACACATACATACACACACGAACACACATACACACACATGTAAACGCTGCGGGATTTGTGGGAGTGGTGATGTGGTTCTCTTACGTACGACGTATATTTTCTATTTATTAGCGGCAATGTCACATTTATGAGAATAGACTCACTCATCTGCGCGCGCGTGTGTGTGTGTGCGCGCCTGGTTGCGTATGTGTGTATGCTTAACATATATGTATCCACACACATGCATACACCTATACGTGTGCCTGTCAGTGACAGGTAATAAATACCTTTGCTTGTTTGTCTCCTTACATCTTTCTATATTTGGGCTCTACATCATCCTATATACATGTTGTTCCTTTTACTTTAGTTATGGTCGTCGCTGGAAAGACTTCACATTTCTCATACCAAAAAGCTTTCAACGCATTTTCGCATTCATCTTTTTTCTCAATAAATCTTAGTCTCTCTGTCTGTCTACCTGTCTGTCTACCTGTCTGTCTGTCTTACTGTCCGTGTGTGTGTGTCTCTCTCTATATCTAATCTTCTTTCTCTCAAGTGAAGTGGGGGGAGGGAGATATTAATGAGATAAATGATACAAAAATGAGAGAAATAAACTGAGTTTTAGAGTAAGAAGTAAGTTAGACATTGATAAAATGCATCGATTAAAAACAATAAAAAAGTGAAAGAAAATTCTGGTAAATAAAAACAAAAGATGGGTCAATTTTCATTTCGCGCAATGTTTCGTTTTTCAATTCGCTAAGCTCAAAGGCAAATGCTTTCGAATATCAGCGGCTATCTAAAGAACAACATACCTCCCACGTTGGCAACTTTACCCTTGTACATACAGAGGTAGAGATGGATATGGACTTAGCACTAGAATAGCTCTTTTGACGAGATTATTGTGTTCATGAAAAAATTTTATTTGTATATGTTAGACATGAGTATTGTATAGTAAACGAAATGTTCTTATATAGTTTTCTTGTTATATAATATAATGTTCTCAACATTGTATTATATTAAAAGAAAGTAACAATCGTACTTAAAATGTTTAATCATGTTATATAAATAATAGAAATAATGTGTGCTTTTAATGTGACTGAAGTCATTTGAATATTCAATTCAGACGTAAAAAGAGAATTTATGTTCACATATAATGTTCAGCATCCGCAGGGCGGTACTAGGCTATTTCGTATTATATATTATAAAATAGAGTATCTTTTTTTTTTCTTTGCAAGAAATTAACTGTCTTGTGAAATCGATATCATTTATGTAACAAGTGGTTAATTAAAAGTCCGTAGTTTAATCGTCCATACTAGAGGCTATAATAATTACTTTGTAAAATTGCAAATGAATCAAAATTTACTCCAACTATTATTACAACTGCTTCAATTTTTAACTACAAGTGATGGTAGAGATATCAAAGACTTGTGCATATTGTAACAAATATTTTAGGGTAGAATATAATCAGCTGAATATATATATATACATGAATTGTAGATATTTTATTGATTTCAGTCGGAATTCATAGAAGATTAGAATTCTCCAAGACTAGTAAATCACCTCGTCTGAATTTCTATAATTAATTCCAGTCGATATTACTTTCGAGCCAACTGTCGTGTTTCTAAAAAGTTATGAATTGTAAGGAAAGTTCTTAGCCGTTTCAGAGAATAGTAGCCATTGTATGAAGTATAGACAAAGGAAAATGTAAGTAACGGGCAAACTAAAGTCTTCAAAAATGACATTGGATAATATATTTACACTTCGACTAAACATTTTCTTTCTTCAACAGATAAATTAAAGTGAAAAAAAAAACAGAGGGAAAATTTCTCGTTGGAAACACGATGGATAATCTAGACGTCGAAATTTTAAAGTCTAGCCAGACATTCGAGATATGGTGATTGACAGAGGATATTCGTCTGGTTACCTATATCTCTATACATTCAAGCAGATCGATATTCAGGACAAGATGGGGCTTCCGGACTGGATATGCAGACTGTGTGGGCTTATATAACTTTAAATAGATAACTGGTCAGTGGCTTTATTGAGACATCTTATGATGGCGGTGGGGTGGGATAAATCGATTAAATCGAGCTCAGTGCATCAAGTGTAATGACCAAAAATAGTTATTATGAAATATTTAGTGAATAATAGAGAAGTGTCAACCAAGTCACGTTACATTCAGATAACCCATACAGAAGCAGATCATCTCGTTGGTCGATTGAAATGCTAGAAATAACAACTCCCTCAAGGGACATATTTTCTTTAAGACGACATGTTTATGATTCAAGCCTGTTATCATACATATACTTAATGAAATTTGGAACAGTAAATACTACTATTCTGATATGTACCTCTGAGCAAAATTTGGTGTGTGTGTATGTGTGTGTATTTGTGCGTGATTTTCTATTCTTAAGGTCATTAAGGGCTACGCAAAAACGAATTATTTAGAGAGAAATTTAAGACCAACTCATTTATTAATTCACCAGTGATGCTATGCTTATCAGAGCTTCGAAATGTTAATGCTTATTATTTTGTTGTAAAAAGTCAGTGGATTGGTAGAACCGCCGCTCAGTTGAAACAACGATTATATGATTATTTACATTATTTACATTCGACGGATATTTGTCCTCATCTTATTTGTTGTTAACCCAATGTTTCGGCTGATATACCCTCCAACCTTCTTCAGGTGTCTTGGGGAAATTTCGAACCTTGGTTCTCATTCCTAAGGTAGTTTCCGATATTTTATTATTATTATTATTATTATTATTATTATTATTATTATTATTATTATTATTATTATTATATTATTATTATTCTATGGTTGACTTTTGCTTTATGTCTGTACAAGTTGGCTCCGGGTCTCACCCAGAGACCTCAAGAGACAACAGGTTGGAAGTTCACGTTGTTGTTATGCCTAGTGTGCCATATATTTGGGGTTTTTTGGTGTTGTACTAGTGAATGTCTAATACATAAATAAAAAAAAACGTTTGTTTTAAACCTTGGGATTACATAGAGAGTATTTTGCGTAGGATATGAGCAGTTCCCATGAGCACTATCTTTTGAATTTCAAGCACTGGAGGTGGATTGTGTTCCCACCAGTTTTTTTCATGGGGCAAATCCAGGTTTTTGCAAATTACCCAGTGAATATATTGTGCAGCTCTATCATACCTGTTGAGGTACTCTGTAGGCGCTAGAAGACTGCATTTGGAGACAACATGATCAATGGTTTCATTTTATTGTCGGCATACACGACATGTTGGGCTACTGCCGTTCTTTAATATGTTGGCCTGGTAGTTTCTTGTTGGTAGACATTGATCTTGAGCTGCTATGATAAACCCTTCTGTTTCAGATTTTAAGCCAGATTATTATTATTATTATTATTATTATTATTATTATTATTATTATTATTATTATTATTATTATTATTGAGTGAGAGAGCAGTTCATGCCATCAAAATGACACTGGGGTAAAATATACGAAGCCCAATATACCCATATTATTATTATTGTTGTTGTTATTATTATTATTATTATTATTATTATTATTATTATTGTTCAGATCACTGCTCGGAATCGAATTCGGAATCTTGGGGTTAGTAGCCCGCGCTCTTAACCACTACTCCATATGTCCGTGGGCATAAAATAAATATAGAACTGAACGATTATATGACTTGTGGTATTTTGTGACGTCCCTTTCTATCTAGAATTCGAAAGTGTAGAAGTTCACTTTGCAGTTAGCTATTATCTTGCGTCCACTTGGCGTTTCGCAAATGAAATACGAATTACGGGTGAGGAATCAACAAAATAGGTACCAGTGGAATACAGGGTCAAATTTGATGAACTACACTTCTTGAAATGTGTGAAGTTTTAGGTATAATTTAGAAATTATTATATAACCCGGATAACAGAGTCTCAATAATGCTCTTTATCACTTCGTAGAATATAATCCTTTGTATTATAGACACAAGGCCTGAAGTTTTTGCGAGAACACTAGTTGATTACATCGACCCCAGAATTTCTCTGGTACTTAATTTAACGACCCCGAAAGGATGAAAGGGGTTCGTAAAATATAATGTGGAATATACCGTCGAATTTCTGCTTCAGTTTCGGGTGGCTGATGGAAAACATAAGATAAACAATATTGAAATTCTGACAGTTTTTCAGTTCTGGAGAGTAACAGTACGCGGGAAGTCTTTAATGCAATGAAAGAAGATAAACGATTGCATTAAATTAGCTTTCTTATTTCTTTATTGCCCACAAAGGGCTAAACATAGAGGGGACAAACAAGGACATACAAAGGAGTTAAGTCGATTACATCGACCCCAGTGCGTAACAGGTACTTACTTTATCGACCCCGAAAGGATGAAAGCCAAAGTCGACCTCGGCGGAATTTGAACTCAGAACGTAGTTGCAGACGAAATGCCGCTAAACATTTCGCCTGGCGTGCTAAAGATTCTACCAACTCACCGCCTTTTAAATTGGCTTTCTTAAAGGAATTTTTTGCGATGCGCTAGTTTAGAGATGTTAGCAAGCTATGCGGGCCATGCAAAATGTCAAGGTAACGAAACACCACAGTGACGCTCGATTATTTGCAATGTGTTACAGCTACCATTAGAGGCTGAACATTTGGCACTAGTGAGCAAGGGGGAGTGGTTGCAATGCGATATTAATGTCTCAAATGTCTATGAATATGCTATTATAAGTCATATTCGAATTGTGTAACCAGTCAGTGTAGAGATTTTGGTAAGTAGTTATAACTATATTATATACTTGAGTTCACCAGTGGAAATTATTGGAGATATTGTGAGGCATAGCATTGGTATCCTTTTTGATAAAATTATTTTAGTTGTCTGTTGATTGAAATAGTGCAAGCTTAGAGTAAGTTTTCTTGATTACATAGAGATGAAACTTCTTTAATACTTAATTTTTCGACCCCGAAAGGATAAAAGGGCTTCGTAAAATATAATGTGGAATACACTCTCGAAATTCCGCATAGAGATGAAACTTGTATAAGGAAGGAGAAGGCAAAGCTGAAGTAAGATATTTTAGAAACTCTGTAAACGACTAACAGCAACTGTATTCGTTATTGATTTACAGAATAAAGAGTTTGGACTATTATAACCGAAGACTATTAAAATCCAGTGTTTGTGAAACGTAGGACGGATAAAGGGTTATACTGCGATAAGAGGATCTGTAATTAAATCCGTGACCCAAGTGCTGGGAGGGGGATCAAACATATAATTAGAAAAGTTAGATAATATCCTTCTATATTAGAAACTGCCCAAATCCCATCACTTAAATCAGAGGTAAATTCTCTTTCGTGAAATTTTCAAGTATAATATTGAGGACTCACGAGTATTTCAGTATAGAAGGAAACTGCAGTAAATAGTTGTATTCTACTCTTGCACATTTCACCTGTAATCTGAGAGGCTGTACACTCGATACTCATAAACAAACGCTATTGGCCTGACACTAGTCTTTGCGACCAATGTGGTTGGGAGTAAAGTCTACCTCGTTCGTGACTTACTTTAAATATGCACAGTTTTGTTCGCTGATGTCTTTTTTTAATGTAATTCCCTACGTTGTCTGTTTTTTTTTTAATTTTCGGAAAAAAAATGCGGCCATTATTTATGAACATTTTTGGTTTTCATTAGCCGTGTTATAGTTTGAAAATATTTATGCTTATATGAATACTTTAATAATATATTTATTAAAAAATAGATTAAAATATAGAATTCCGATTTTTGAATTATGTAGACAATCAATGAGTCTATCCTATATTTTTGAACACCACGCTGGCATACTTGTTTATATATATATATATTTCCAATTACTTTGGCAATCAATTTCTTCACAAATCGTCAATATTAAGATGTTCTCTATTATATTTGATTTTAGATTTACATTTATGGTAAACCATTCCACCATTTTTTTTTCGTTCAGAGATCTAGTAGACAATTTTCATAGCGTACTTCATTCTATGCATTTTTCTCTTTGTTAGTTAATCCTTGCTCATATTTCTTCTGTAAAATACTTTCCTCATATTTCTTTTGTGAAATGCCATTGGTTGTTGATGGAAATCATTAAAATACTTTACAGCATATCTCTTCAATCATCCTAACGTAATCTCGTTTCTTTAAATTAGGTGCTTCTGTTCTTCTAAACAATGTTGGAAACAATATTGGCACCTGCGTTAGATAAAAATCTATGAAAGTCGGACAGATACGTTATTGAATTATAAGGAAGGGTAAGTGTAGTATTTTTTTCTTTTACCTTTCCTTTGATAATCACTGGATTTTATAATGATGAATTATTCGTATATGTTTATTTCAAACTTAGAATAGATTTTAAACTTATTGATTTTATGCTAAGCATCGGAAATTGCATTAGTAAATAAACTAATGGGTCTAGTAAATGTTCTATAGTCTAGCCATGTGTATCATGTATTTTCCTGTATGTGTAGCATGCCAGTATATGTGCGAGAAAATATATTGATCAGCGAATTCATGAGTGTTTAGTAAACATTTTAAGATTTTCTTCGAAGATTGTATGTTGTTTTCTTTTCTTAGGAATGAAAGATTAGTAAATGATACAATTGTTCAATACTTTTTGTTTTTCTGGAGAGGGGGAGGTGTCAGGTATGGAAGAAGAGTCCGTTATCATTAAAAGTGCAGTAAATCTATAACGACAACCGCTGTGGTTACGATGATATTGGCGGTCTTCCAGCCGTCATTCAAGCATTTGGCCACTTTCAAACGCACCACCATGTCTCCGCAACGATACTTATCTCATTTTATATCTGAACCCATACGAACCAATTTCAGATGGGAAAGAATAATAATCCCCTAGTGGGTCTGTTGTTAATCATTCTGTATCTAAAACTGATTGCTATAATGTCTACTATCAATTTAAAGAATGTCCTAACCGCTGAGCGATAAGATATTTCAAGGTCATAGCTTGTTGCAAATATCGTGGCACTCCGTCGATTACGACGAGGAGGGTTCCAGCTGATCCGATCAATGGAACAGCTTGCTCGTGAAATTAACATGCAAGTGGCTGAGCACTTCACAGACACTTGTACACTTAATGTAGTTCTCGGGGAGATTCAGCATGACACAGCGTGTAACAAGGCTGACCCTTTGAAATACGGATACAACAGAAACAGGAAAAAAGGGTGAGAGAAACCTGTGGTGAAAGAATACAACAGGGTTCGCAACCACACCATGCCGGAGCCTCGTGGTGCTTTAGGTGTCTTCGCTCAATAAACACTCACAACGTCCTGTCTGAGAATCGAAACCGCGATACTATGAACGCAAGTCCGCTGCTCTAACTTGCAAATATAAGGTTGTCCCAAAAGTTCGTAGAAAGTCTTGGAAAATAATGGTCTTTATTTTGAGGAATAATTTTTGTTGTTTTTGTTAGTACTTGGCGAGTAAAAATTCAATTTTCGCAAGTGTTTACGAACTTTTGGAACAACCTAATATATAAAGAATTTCTAGCACTAAATCATATGCCTTGAAACTTGATCTCCATTCGTACAAACATTAAACATGCTGACGTTGCTGTTCAAGTCAGATTATATGTAGATTCTTTCTTCACTAAACCCTTTAGTGTCATATTGAATATGAAATATTAAGAGAAAATTTCAAAATTCTTTATTTGCTGTTTTATTGCATACTGAGTTGTAAACATAATAGACATAGTAAGTTGTACCCTGTGGAGGCGCAATGGCCCAGTGGTTAGGTCAGTGGACTCGCGGTCGGAGGATCGCCGTTTCGATTCCCAGACCGGACGTTGTGTGTGTTTATTGAGCGAAAACAGCTAAAAGCTCCACGAGCCTCCGGCAGGGGGTGGTGGCGAGCCCTGTTGTACTCTTTCACCACAACTTTCTCTCACTTTCTCCCCCTGTTCCTTGAGTAACTCTGCGATGGACTAGTGTCCCGTCCAGCTGGGGAGGGGGCACATACGCCACAGAAACCGGGAAACTGGGCCCATGAGCTTGGCTAGGCTTGAAAAGGGCGAAAAAGAAAAAAAGAAAGAAAGTTGTACCCTATTACAAACGAAGTGCAGTACTTCTATTAGATCTGGATAATATGCATACACACACACACACATGTATCTGTGTGTGAGTGTGTGGTGTGTATGTATAAATATATATATATACATGGCAACAACATCAACCACGATGATACATATATATGTATATGTGTGTGTGTGAGTATATATATATATATATTATATAAAAGGGCTTAGTAAAATAAATTACTTTGCCGCATACTGAACTCGTTAGAAATAGCAGCTAAAAAAACTATTTCTAACACTTAAAGAAACCTCACTCATATAGTGCTTGCTCAATTCAACCCAAGAAAGTATGAGGGTAGAGACATTAAAAATCAATGCAAAGGTTTTTGAGTACGTACGTTTCAAGATTAATCTTGAAACGTACGTACTCAAATAACCTTTGCATTTGATTTTTAATGTCTCTACCCTCATACTTTCTTGGGTTGAATTGAGCAAGCACTATATGAGTGAGGTTTTCTTTAAGTGTTAGAAATAGTTTTTTTAGCTGCTATTTCTAACGAGTTCAGTATGCGGCAAAGTAATTTATTTTACTAAGCCCTTTTATATAATGTAATAATTTGAATTTGCCTTAATGGTCCCTTTGCATACTGAATACTTGGTGAAATTGATTAATTAATTAATTAATTTTACCCTCAATTGTTGAAATTATATATATATATATATATATATATATATATAATTATTAATGGTGAAGGGCAGTTTATAGGGTTACCCTGGGTTTACCCTCATAAAGGGTACCTTTATGGCATATCTTCAGAGTCTAAGACCTATTGGCCTATGGCCTCTTAAAAAATGAGGTAGGGGAACGATACGGGTATAAACAATGGGGATTATCTCCCTTTGGTACAGGTCATTGGCTTCAGCTGTATCGTCCACCTTCATTCACGTCACCTGTCGGCTATGAGTGTAAAAGGTAAGTGGTTATCCCCTACTCTCATCAACAATCAATCCCCAGCTAATATCGCTATCGATATGTAACATTGCAATTATGCGGTTCCCAAAACGCTAACAGGAATCACCTGAAATGCAAGCATGTCCGAAAATCTCCGTTGTGGAGTTCAGTATGATCTCTGGTACGCGCGAATATCATGCATTCGGCTACTTATAGCATTTAGCGTCTCGTTCCATTTATGTACGGACCCGGACGGTGGAGGATTTTCCATGATATCGAGTATAGAATTCCATTTTCTTTCAGTTGCAAAGTATGGCTAGCCAGCGGAGACCCTGAAAGAGTATCTATGGTTGGAAAGACGTTTCTTAAAGGAAGTTCCCGCGCATCCAATGTATTTCTTTGGATGCATGGTGTCGGTGTTGTGTCTATTACTGCTGCTGTTGTTGCCGTTCTTGCTGCTGTTGTTATTGCTGTTGCTGTTGTTGCTGCTGTTGTTATTGCTGTTGCTGTTGTTGCTGCTGCTAGTGCTGCCGATGATGGTGCTAGAGCTGGGGATGTTGGTGGTGGTGCCACTGGTAGTGTTACTGCCTCTGCATGTGTTGCCGCTGGTGTATGTGTTGGTGTTATTGAGACTGCCGAGGTTGATGTTGCTGCCGCTGTTGCTGCTGCTGCTGCTGCCGCTGCTGCAGGCGCTGTTGCTGCTGCCGCTGATGACGCTGCTGCTACTGCTGCTGTTATTGTTGCTGGTGGTGTCGACGATGCTGCCGTTATGGTCGACGAATATGTTGCTGCTCTAGTTGTTGATGGTGCTGTCGTCAAGGATGTTGCTGGGGCCACTTGTGATGGTGAAGGTGGGTGTGGTGGCGGTGTTGGTAATGTTATTGCCGAATGTGGAGGGGGCGCTATCGATGTTATCACAGTAGCCGCAGGTATTACCATAAATGTTATTATTGCTATTATTGTCATCTTCCCCGGTGGTGGACGTATCGTTCTCTTTGACAGGGCTACCATTATTCTCGCCCATGCCGGTGCCTCTACTTGGGACGCTGCTGCTGCTTCTGCTGTTGGTATTGCGGCCGATATAGTTTGGTCTGTTACTGCTGCTATGAGAGCAGGCGAGCTGGCAGAAACGTTAGCACGCCGGGCGAAAGGCATAGCGGTATTTCGTCTGGCTTTACATTCTGAGTTCAAATTCCGCCGAGGTCGACTTTGCCTTTCATCCTTTCGGGGTCGATAAATTAAGTACCAGTTACGCACTGGGGTCGATGTAATCGACTTAATACCTATGTCTGTCCTTGTTTGTCTCCTCTGTGTTTAGCCCGTTGTGTGTAATAAAGAAATAGGTATGCTGTCGTGCCTGCTATTTGTAAGGCTGGCGTTGGAGGCAACGTCACTGTGGTCAATGTTAATGATGGTGGTGGTGTAGTCAGGGGTGAAGTCGGCACTGTCGGTGTTGGTGTTGTTGACGTTCGTAAGGCGGTTCGATGCGGTAATGGTGGTGGTGGTGGTGGTGGCGGTGTTGCTGGCTCAGTTGATGGTTCTGCACCCGTGTCTACGGTTGCTATGATTGCTATGGTTCCTGCCGGTGGAATTGGTTGGATTTGCCCGCACCTCAACTTGAAAGACGACGCCTTTGGTTGCGCAGCGGCTTTCTACTGGGTAAATGTCGCGGATCCTGCATGAACAACCCATCTCTTCACGTTGCTTAGGGGCGCTAACTAAGATACTCTTAGTGCTAGGGGCACAGCTAAACGAGACACTAAAGTTGTGCCTGAATGAGGGTATACCTATGGGAGTTACTAAAGTGTTTGTCTATTAAATTTAGGAAAAGTCTACCTACAGGCGTTATAGTATTAAGGGAGAAGGGGAAAAACCAAATTGTAATTCTGTGGTGTTTCCTTCTGCAGATGTTGAGTTCCGGCATATAGGAGATGCGGTCCTTGAACCCGCTGGCGGCTAGGGCCTCGTTATGTTATGGGGCTGCTGCGTCGAAGGCCTCTTGGTTAGAGGAAAGGCTTGAAATCCTCATAATGAAACCATTTACCAGATGGTTGAAGAATACTGGAATAGAATTTCCCCAAGAGCTCCTACAGAAACTTTGTCTCTGAGGGATAGCAAGGAGGGTTCAAGCACTTTGGAGGGAAACTATTGGATACCTAAGGTTAGAGGTAGTAAACCGCAACCCACATAAATCCTACTTGGAATATCACCGAACCTGAACGAAACTAAAATAATAATAATAATATTTCTAATTCTCTTTAAAAAGATAACTGTTAATAATAATCATTTCTATGAAAAGCACAAGACCTGAAATGTACGGGAAGGGGACTTGTAGATTACACCAGTGGTACTTATTTGATCGATCCCAGTGTTTCACCGCTACTTATTTCATCGGCCCCGAAAGAATAAAAGGCAAAGTCGACCTCGGCGGAATTTGAACTCAGAACGTAAAGACGGACGAAATATCACGAAGCATTTCGCCTGGCGTGCTAACGACTCTGCCAGCTCGCCGCCTTAATAATAATAATAGTCATAATAATAATCCTTTCTTATTTATTTATTGCCCTGAACGGGCTAAACGTAAAAGGGACAAACAATGACAAAGTGATTAACTCGATTACATCGACCCCAGTGCGTAACTGGTACTTTATTTATCGAGCCCGAAAGGATGAAAGGCAAAGTCAACGTCGGCGGAATTTGAACTCAAAACGTAATAGCACGCGAAATTCAGCTAAGCATTTCGCCCGGCGCGCTAACGTTTCTGCCAGCTCGCCGCCTTAATAATAATAATAGTCATAATGATAATCCTTTCTGCTATAAACACAAGGCCTGCATTTTGTGGGAGTGGGTGAGTGGATTACACCGCCTCCTGATAATGGTGATGTTGATGAGGAGGATGATAATGATGATCATGATAATCATGATGATCTAAAATGAATTGGAATTCAAACTCGCATTGTTGACCTGGAGAAACGTACCATCATATATTCTGCAAGAATCTTGGGAATGTCGCTTGAAACTTGAGGAGATATATTGTCACCAAGATTCTCGATAAACTAAGTAATTTGCATGCGCGTGCGAAATAATGATGATTATAATGCTACTGCTACTGCTGCTGCTGCTGCTGATGATGATGATGATAATGATGATATGAAGAAAATAATTGTAAATCCTCGTTGCTTATAAAAGTCAATAAAACGTGAAGACCGATATATAATCAGTGTTATTCTGCTTGAAGGAACCATTGAACTGATTAAAGTTGCACTAATTCAATCAGAAATCTTGTGTGCAGATTCCCCTTCAAGAATATTCAATTAGGAAGAAAACCTATATTTGATGTGTTAGATAATATGAAATAAATACCTTTGATGGTAATTTTCTATTTGATGTTTTAGTACACTCTACATTACTTCAACCTAATCTTCATTTAGACATGCTTAAAAAAGGACAAAATCATATAAACTAGCTGTAAAGCAGTGAGCTGATTAAATCGTCATTCACACGTACTCAAAAGTTAATTAGATCCCATTATACGATCAGGGAGTCGTAGGTCCATGAGTTAGTGGATACAGGCATTCTACAAACACCATGAAATAAGTATTCTAATGTTTTACCCGGTGAACTATACTCTATATGTGCAACACTCCTGCTTCAAATATCACTTAACGAACACCGTCCGACTGTCTTTGAAAATGATCCGTTCGATAATTTAAGAGAACGTGCTGAAAAGTTCCTGCTACTGGGTAAAAGAATATACTGGAAGATCAGTTAATTATGATTTTATTCAACATATTCCCCTCTCAGATACACACACTTATTGCAGTAGTACTCCAGTTTTTCTAAGCTCTGTAAAACGAATTCGTATTTATACAAAACCTCAAAAGATTTGATGGTCAGAGCTGTAAATTCTTAATATATTTTCATAATTTTGTGACATTACTCTAGGTTAAATTGCAACAATAACAATAAATATTCGTATAATACCATCAACACCTTTCAGGTGGCAGAACGGTTAGCACGTCGGCCAAAATGCTTAATGACATTTCGTCCTTTTTTATATTGTGAGTACAAATTTCGCCGAGGTCAGCTTCACCTTTCATCCTTTCAGATTCGATTAAATAACTACCAGTTGAGCATTGAGGTCGATGTAATTGATGAGCCCTCTCCAACAAACTTTCGTGCTTGGTGTATATAGCAGAAAAGACACTCCCAAGAACGCATACGAAAAGAAGCACTGTGATCTTAATTTCCTGGAGCTCAAAAGAATAAGTTTCAATAAAGATAGACAATTTGCTAATGAATTAGTGTGCTAATTAATGAAATTCTTACATATTGCTAAAATGTTCAGGTGAGACGAACTTGTTTCCTGTAATCTTTGCCCATCTTGATTATATATAAAAGATTAAAGAAGAAAATTATTTTCGCGAGAAGTCATACCTTAGCTTACAGGAAAACGCAGCATATCGATTCTTTTTTTACACAGGTGTAAAACCGAGAACATACAGAGGTGCTGATTTTTTTCTTAGCCCAATATCAACTATATCATCGTTTGTCAGCGTTTTGCAATCAGCGATTCAATGCACTTTTGTTTACAAGGTGAAACATAAACACATGCATAGATACAAACATACAAACATACACACAAACATACTTGCCTACTTACCGACTAAACTTTCTCCCTACCGACCTACATGCATTTATATACATATATACATACACAGAAATATGTTTACACATAATTACATTTGCATGTCTGTATCTGTGCATAAAATCACACACACACACACACATACACGCACAGACACACACGCACATATATATATATAAATGACAACCGATCAAAAGATACGAACTCACATTTGTTAGATTACAGAAATGTCTTTTATGACGAACTGTGAATTCAGAAGGGATTCCTTTATAGAATAATGTTCCTAAGAAATAGACATGTGGAATTACATATATGCATACGTTTACAGAGGTACAAACTACTGAAATATATGTATATATATATATATATATATATATATATATATATGCATATATATATATATGTGTGTGTGTGCGTGTGTGTGTGTGTGTGGGGGGTGCATATGTATGCGCGTGTTTTTGTGTGCGTGTGTGTAACTGTATAATAATATATATTCTCCGATTTGAAGTGACGATTTTTGTGGGAAGTTGAATGGAGGCAAAACGTCGCCATTACCAGTGATCATTCAAAACACCATGATTTTGACTGGATGTTTGATTTTTATCATTCTCGGTACATGTTTTGGGGACACGGCAACCCAACGCTTGTTCTGTGCGTTCACCATCTGATCCCGGCAGAAATATTTCTCGTCTGAGAAAAACCAAGGTAGGTTCGGTTGGAAGGGATGCTTGAGTTTTTGAAAAACTTCGCAGCGCAGTCTTTCCTCGTGTCCTTAATGGCTTAGGATAAAATTTGGCCCTTTCTCATCGTGTATCAGGAATACTGAATGCCATTATATGCACTACCTGCCTTAGAAGAAACTCAGACACTCCCATGTCCCTGGTGATGGGCCTGATAGACTTGGGAGGCGACAATTTACCTATTGCACCCTGTATATAACGATGGGACGCTTTCAGTTTCCGTTCACGAAATCCGTTCACAATGTTTCGGTCCGCCCACGCTAGAATAGAAGACATTCGCCTGAGATGATATGCAGTAGGACTGAACCCGACACCATGTGGTTGAGAAACAAGCTTTTATCACACAGCAACACCTGCGCCTATATATAATCCAAATTATAGAATAGTTTGAACATTTACATTAAAAAAGATAATAAATTTAACTTTAAGATAATATGAATGATATTGTCAGGAAAAAAGATGTTTTAGTCACTGTAGCTATGTATGTTTTCTTGTTCACACGTATTGTATGCTATATGTATGGTTATATGTGTTTGTGTGTGCGTATGTATATATATATATATATATATATATATTATATATAATACATACATAGGAATATATATATATATATGTATATATATATATATATATATATATATATATATATATGTATATATATATATATATTTACGTATGTATGTATATGTATATGTATGCATGCATGTATGTATGTGTGTGTCTGGATATTAATTTTAGAATTAACATAAGGCAAATTGTAGAATAATTTTTGTGTTTACATTCAAAACGATCTTAAACTTTCGGATTTTAAGCTTTGTATTTCTATAACTTGTCACAGGCACTTTATTAACTTATACTGAATGTCATTTAATCCAGAAAAAAAAATACAAATACAGAAAAAATTCAACATCCCGTTAAATCGAAGGATGTAATCAGTTGAAGAAATATTTTAGTTATAGCAGCGTGAGTTTGAGATGGATTACTATAATTAAGTAGCGTAATCCAATTAATCTCACACTATCCATAAAGTCAATGGTTCATGAAGGGAAGAAAAGACGATGAATTATACTTTTTGTTGAAATATTTCAATAGCTACTGTGGGTAAAGTTATTATTTCACTGAAAATGAAAAAAAAAAAAAAAAGAAAGAAATAATACGTTGAAATTTTATAAAATAATCTTATCTTTTCTTTTTGTTGTTATTTTGTTTATGAATTTTTAAACATTAATTCGAAAATTTTTCATTTGTTTATTGAATTTTATTGTTTTGATTTCAGGAAATTTATCGATTTTTTTTCTCACAAAATTGATTTTTTTCTGGAAAAATTGAATCGAAATTTATGATAATATTTGGTAACGAGTTTTTATTATCTTGGAATATCTCATGTGTTTATAGAATTATCAACAGCATATGGGAATTGCTATTGCATGGGAAATAAGGGATATGAGATTATAGAAAAGAAAATAAGAACATGATAATCAATAATATTCTATGCTTCATATACCATTTTTTACATTATGAGTATTACAAATCTTTAAGATGTAAAATATATTTCAAGTTTGCAGAGTGTTAAGTCAAAATCATTCCATTAGTCACAACATTTAAATAATGTTACTTGAAAGCAAATCGAAACTCCATTAGATCTAAATACATACTTCTCCATGATTGCCCGACGAGTATTCTTTGTTCAGCTGAATAACACACAAACACACACGCACATACATACACATATTTATAAAGGTCAAAGCCTATGTAAAGATAGTATCCTTCGTTGGTTGATGCATAATATATGGTCACTCCTCAAATACTGGTTCTTGCACGCTTTGGTGTTTAGTCATATTAAGTAAAAGACCTAAGCCTCTAATTAAGGAACAAGACTGCCCAGGCTAAGCCCTTCTGGGGGAGAGCATTTCCTAATAATTTTAGTGGATGTAGAGGGGCAAAGTCCCTAAAAACCTGAATAAGTAGGTGAAGAAATATGGTCTCAACGGCTGAAATAGCGGAAGAGTGCAATGTCACACAGATTAGGTACGAATGCCATGCGTTCCTTATTGTGGCCCAGGGAAGATCTTCAATCACCTCCATGAAGTTAGCCACCAGCTCGGTCTTGAAGTTGGAGGCAGAGTGGTTGGCGTCCTTCTCAACTGCGCTCATAGTAATCAATGGAAATAAAAACGGGGGAATTAGGAGGCGAGAAATTGGGGCCAGTGAAGACGTAAAGATTCTCGGCCCACCATTTCTGACCCATTCCAGAAGTCTGACAAGGATCCGAATCCTGCTACTACACATATGGCCTTCCAGCAGTAAACCTGGCCTTCTAGCGAGAATTGGATCGCGAAGTACATGTAAAACCATAACTAATAAAAAGTAACTATTGAGCTGGAAACCGTTTTGAATTCAGAGAATCGAAGGCTGTTCTCGACATTTTTCAATCCAAAAGTTTTGATTTGCTTTCAGGTAAAATGTACTTTGAGATCCACTTCCTACCGTGAAGCATTGAGGTGGTTCTGGATGAGTTGGGTAGCCATTTGACAGGAACTTTTGTAGCAGAGTTAATGCCAAGTAGTATCTAGGTATTTCGGCTGATCATATTTATCCTCTCTTACAAGCATTGATTCCTGGTAATAACACACTCTTCCAGGCTGACGTTGCGCCGACTCAGCTGACGTGATTCAGAAGTGATACAGATACCACACAATTGAAGTACTCTACTTACGAAATTTACGGTGCAGTTTGAAGTAGCTATTGAATTGCTGTTTTCCTCCCCCAACTTCGGTGAAAAGCTAAAGCAGGCACAACTTGAAGAACGGATCAAAATTCTTTAAACAAGATTGAACCATCTTCAGGAGTTCATGATTCAGCGTATTAAACAGGTGATTGATGTAAAAGATGCACAAATTCCCTATACAATATATTTCATTTAACAATAGCTCTCCATTATTCTGTTCAACTTTCGTATGTTTAAATGTATGTACATATATTTATCTTTATATGTACACACAGAGAGGCATACACACACAAACACACATATACACACACAATAACACACACAGAATTACAATATTTACATATATGCAAACATACATATTATGATAAATATGTATATGACCTCACACCCCAGGTCCTTTTGTCATACTCAAACTCGGTGTGTGACACACTAATTGTACACATAAGGCAACTTGATGTAGTTGTGTGTGCTACATATCGCCCTCCAGATGCCCCAAGTCATATGGGCAAGTTTGAGGACTGCCTTTTAAAAATAGAAGAAGTTCTAACCACATTAGAACAACACATAAGTGTACTTCTCATGGGAGACTTCAATCTACCGAATGTCAGATGGCCCGAGGGCCTTTCTCTCCCAGGAATGACAAGATGTGAACGAGGACAGGCGAGGTCCCTCCTGTACATGGAGCAAGTAATACTCCAACCAACCAGAGCGGGTAACACACTGGATCTCTGCTTCACAAATAATATGGATCTTATTCATAATGTGAAAGTGACACCGACACTACTCTCGGATCACAACATGGTAGAGCTGACCATGTACGGGCCAAAAGAGAGCACGGACATGCAGCCTACAAGAAACCCTCAGAATCTTTCCAGCTTGAACTTCAATAAGGCAAACTGGAAACAAATTGAGAAAGAGATCCTCAAACAAAACTGGCCTGAATGTCTCTCCTCGCCGGACATCGACATGATACTTCAACAATTCATGTCCGTAATGCAAGCCATATGCTACAAATGTGTCCCAGAGAGAAAGGCCACTGTACACTGTACACAAGAACAAAATCCCCAGAGAGAGAAAAATTTTAATGAGACGGCGCACAAAAATCTCAAATCGCCTAAACAAACAAATTGAAAGCAGTGAAAAGTCCCGCCTGAAAATAAAGCTGTTGGAAATTGAAAATTGTCTGCAACTCTCCCATGAGAAGGAAAGAGCAGACAAAGAAGCCTGGGCTATAGACAACATAAAAACTAACCCCAGAGCTTTCTACAGGTATGCCAAAGAAATAGCTACGGTGCACTGTAGGATAGGGCCACTCCTTGAAAAGGATGGCACACTCACAGGAAAACCAATGAGGGTAAGTGAAATACTGAATGAACAATTCAAGAGTGTTTTCACTCCACCCCTTGGGCATTTCCAAATCAGCAATCCAACTGACTTTTTTTTACCACTGCAGATATAGAATCAGAGGCGGCGACGTTAAATTACATCGATATAAAGGAAGACGATGTAATAAAGGCTATAGATGAAATGAAAATAGACTCAGCTATTGGCCCCGATGGATTCCCGGCAATCCTCCTAAAAGTATGTAAGAGAGTCTTAGCAAGACCACTGCAGTTCCTCTTTCAGAGCTTCCTTGCAGCTGGCAAACTTCCAAGAAAACTGAAGGAAGGTAAAATATGCCCTATTCATAAAGGAGGTAGCAGAGCGGAGGCCAAGAACTACAGACCTATCTCTCTGACCTCACACATCAGCAAGGTCATGGAACGAATAGTCAGAAGGAAACTAATCACCTTCCTTGAAGAAAATGACTTGCTGCCTGACACCCAACATGGTTTCCGACCAGGAAGAAGCTGCTTAACTCAGCTCCTGCAGCACTATGACTGGGTGCTGAAACAACTGCTCAACCACTCAAATGTGGAAGTCATATATCTCGACTTCGCAAAGGCCTTCGATAAAGTCGATCATGGAATGATATGTCACAAACTGCGTGATCTTGGCATAGTTGGAAAACTAGGAGAATGGCTTCACGACTTTCTGAAGAATAGAAGTCAGGTGGTAGTAGCCAATGGGGCAACTTCCATTAGCACGCAAATAGTGAGCGGTGTTCCACAGGGCACTGTTTTGGGACCACTACTGTTCATAATGGCCCTCTCAGACATGCCCTCAGCCACGCGGAGAGCCACGATCACAAGTTATGCAGATGATACAAAAGTTTCACTGGCAATACAGAACCCTGAAGACCCTAGGCCCCTGCAATATGAGCTGGACGAAATATACAAGTGGGCTGAAAAGAATAGCATGCAGTTCAATGCTGAACAGTTTCAAGCTTTATACTATCAGCATGCAAAACTGAATGCAATACCCAAGGAATACACTGGACCCGGAGGGATTGCAATCCCAGAGGCACAATCAGTGCGTGACCTGGGTATTCACATGAGTGATGACGCGACCTTTCATGTACATGTTGCTAAACTGACAATGAAACGCAGACGGCTGGCTGGATGGATTCTTAGAACCTTTAGAACAAGAGAACAAGAAACCATGATGGTCCTCTGGAAGACACTTGTCCTAAGTCACTTTGACTATTGCTCTCAGCTATGGTCACCATCCAGTGTCAAGTTGATCACAGAACTTGAGGCGATCCAACGAAGCTACACGAAGAAGATAGCCTCTATGCAGAATGTAAGCTACTGGGAAAGACTCAAGAGATTAAAATTATATTCCCTGGAGCGTAGGCGGGAAAGATATGCCATAATATACATCTGGAAGATCCTGGAGGGAAGTGTCCTGAACTTTGGCATCGAGAGTTACGCAAATGCCAGAACTGGGCGCCACTGCGTGGTGCCTAGGACTCCAAACTTGCCATCAAGATGTAGGACAAGATTCTGTGATAGCCTGGGCTTCCGAGGCCCACAGCTCTTCAATATCCTCCCGATGAACCTGAGAGACCTGCATGGGGTGGATACAGATGTCTTTAAAATGGAGCTGGATCTCTTCCTGTCAGGTGTCCCAGATGAACCAACTTCACGGCAGGAGGGGCAGATGAGGGCAGCTGCATCGAACTCTCTCATGCACCAAATAGCAGTTGCTAGAAAGCCTCCATGAAGTGAAACCAAGTAGCAACACCAAATGGCGGTGCCCCAGCATGGCCGCAGCTCATAAGCTGAAACTAGAATCAATCAATCAATCAATCAATCAATCATATATATATATATACACACACACATATGCATGCATATATATATATATATATATATATATATATATATATATATATATAGAGAGAGAGAGAGAGAGAGAGAGATACACTGTCAAAATTAGGAAACAAGAGCGCCAGAGTGTGTAAAATCTACCAATGTCTAGACATAAGAAAATGCTGTCGTTATAAAATGTTAAACACCTTTCAGGGAAAAACGTCTGAAAGTCGATATAAATTTAGGAAGAAATGAATGAATTAAAATCAATAAATGAATTTGTTGTCAAGATTATTGTCTCGCATCTGTATATTAGAAAAAGAGCATTATTTTTTCCTTAAGTATTGTTAAAGTCATTTGTATTTCAAGTTTTCTCTTTTGTTTTCCTTGTTAATGAATCATCTCTCGCAGCTCCGTGCACTTTGAATTTGTACGTTCACTTGATTCCGCTCGAATTATTCGCACAATGAGGAATTTTATTCTGCCCAACATATCTTGGATTATTTCACGACATATACTATTTATATTTACGCATTCTGAATGTGAAAATTTTTTCGGCAAGATAGTGAAATTAGTAACTCTTACCTCATTTCTAAATGAAATATTCAGAGTTAAAGCCTTTAGACATTAATCTATTGGATGCAAGGGTGATATTGAATTTAGTGGTTAAATTGTAACTTGGAAATTTTCCTATATCATCAAATACATGTGCATATTTAACGATCTTTTAAAATATAAAACAAAAATAAACTTATAGACGTACACACACTTGTGATCGTGTGTTTACGTACCCACAACAACGGATATCGATAAAATAAGTACTAGGTTTAAAAGAGAACTGTGGTCGAGTTATTCGGCTAAAAATTCTTCAAGGCGGGGCCTCAGCATGGCCGCAGTGTAATGACTTAGGAAAACAGGTATATGATAAAAAATAAAAGACTTGTAAAATCCCTCAGCTCTAGGGCGGCGACCTGGCACAAACGTTATCACGCGCGGCGAAATGCCTAGCGGTATTTCGTCTGTCTTTATGTTCTGAGTTCAAATTCCGCTGAGGTCGACTTTGCCTCTCATTCTTTCATGGTCGATAAATTAAGTACCAGTTGCATACTAGGGTGGATCTAATCGACTTACCCCTTCTCCGAAAATTTCGGAGCGTCTACCTAGAGTAGAAAAGAATATCCCTCAGCTCTAAGACACCTAATGAAGCAAGATTTTTACTGAACGCCCCTTTGATATTTTAATTGTTTCAGTCTCATGCCGGCGGCCATACCGTAGTACCACCTTAAAGACGTTGGTCAAACGTATTTGATCAAAATTCTTGTTTTGGATCTGCTTCTTATTGTCTCTTTCTCTTTTAGCAAATCTCTTATTTACGGAGACGTAGATAAACCAAAATTAGTCGTCAAAAATTCAACTGA
Source organism: Octopus sinensis (assembly GCF_006345805.1). Taxonomy (NCBI): domain Eukaryota; kingdom Metazoa; phylum Mollusca; class Cephalopoda; order Octopoda; family Octopodidae; genus Octopus; species Octopus sinensis. The sequence continues at coordinate 30,085,929 of NC_043013.1, forward strand.
ATTATCATATACATTATTTACATTTTAACACAACGTTTCAGTTGATATACCCTCCAGCCTTCATCAGGTGTCTTAGGGAAATTTCGAACGTGGGTTTTCATTCCTAAGGTATTTTTCGATGTTGTTATTATTATTACTATTATTATTGCTGTTATTGTTGTTGTTGTTGTTGTTATTATTATTATTATTATTATTATTATTATTATTATTATTATTATTATTATTATTATTATTATTATCATCATCATCATCGTTATTATTATTATTCAGGTCACAACCTGGAATCGGACTCGGAATCTTGGGGCTAGTAGCTCGAGCTCTTAACCACTGCGCCCATGGACATATGGCGTAGTGGTTAAGAGTGCGGGCCACTAACCCCAAGATTCCGAGTTCGATTCCAGGCAGAGAATAATGATAATAATAATAATAATAATAATAATAATAATAATAATAATAATAATAATAATAATAATAATAAATAATAATAATAATAATAATAATAAAATAATAATAATGGGGACGGAATAAGGTATTCAGAGATGAAGGAAAGGATCAGGAGAGAATGTTATCGAAGGGTGAGACCAATACTCAAGACAGAGCTGAATGCAA
>NC_043013.1:30091537-30126537 GCF_006345805.1 Octopus sinensis
ATATATATTATATATATAATATATATATATATATATATATATATATATATATATATATATATATATATATACTCATAGGCACCTACATACATTCAGGTGTGCACATAGTTTTAAATATATGCATACATGATATATACTCATATATATATATATATATATATATACATAACTTTGTGTATACATATTTATATACAAATACAAACACATATGTGTATGTGAATATGTATCTGTATAAGTATATTCATAACACAGCCTCACATCCTGACACATACTCACATAGACGGACATTCATATGTGACATTTTGTGGTATAATAAGTCACATATTGCAATTGTGTGAAAATTATTGAAGCGGTATATTGTGTTAATACAGGTGTCTTTAACAATTTTCCGCCTTTATTATCGAAGAATTATACGTTGATAGCCAGACACTCTGGAGACCAAAATCTAAGAAATGAAATATGAACCGAAAAGAATAAGTGAAAAAATGTTAATGACATATAAAATATTGTTTTGTAGCTTTACCATTATTGCGTATACGTTGGAAAAATATTTACGTATATAGCGTTCATCCTAGCACCTGACTAGAATTTTATTTCAGCAACCCTAGAGAGATGACAAAAGTTGAGCATAGCGGCATTTAAGAACATAAATAGGCAATTATATTGCAGTGCTAATGTCCAACATATTATCGCTGTCCTGCTTATCAGTTATGTTGATTAGTAACATTGGCACAAGACCAAACAAAAATACTGGCAGTGTTTTTATTCATTAAAGTGATAGCTGTACTTAACTCGTATTTTTTATCGATCCCGGAAAGAAAGAAAAAAAAAGCCACAATTAATTCAGGTAGAATTTTAATTCGGAAGCGAAAATACCGTATACATACAACAAAGATTTTCCTCAGATGTTTATTTGTTTCCGCCAATCCACTATCAATGACTCTCTTACTTGTTTCAGTCATTTGACTGCGGCCATGCTGGAGCACCGCCTTTAGCCGAGCAAATCGACCCTAGGACTTATTCTTTGTAAGCCTAGTAATTATTCTATCGGTCTCTTATGCCGAACCGCAAAGTTACGAGGACATAAACACACCAGCATCAGTTGTCAAGCGATGTTGGTGGGGGGATAAACACAGACACACAAACACCAACACACATATACATATACATATATACGACGGGTTTCTTTCAGTTTCCCTCTACCAAATCCACTCACAAGGTTTTGGTCGCCCCGAGGCTATAGTAGAAGACACTTGCCCAAGCTACCCCACAGTGGGACTGAACCCGGAACCATGTAGTTTGTAAGCAAGCTACTTTATTTCATAAATTTGTCATATGGATAGTACAAAGAGCTTTGCGGGCTGGACAAATACATTAATGAATGAAAATGAAATTTAATGAATAAATGAGAGACACCCACCGATTGGATTTTTCTCGAAAACATATTTTCCTTTTTTTTTAAAAATCAATGAGTTTTCGAATCTCTTACAGGGAGGAGGCACTAAAACCTCTTACTTAACATGTTTTCTTTTTTTCTTTCTTAAACCACAAAATTGAGGTTATAAACCACTACAAAATAATCCGATAAGATGAGGTTTCAAACCCTGTAACGAGGGTCTTTCACCTCCTAATCTTCGATATATCCATCGATATATTTATCATTATCTTCAATGCCGCTTGAGTTCCTGTATCCCGCCATTTCTCATGCCTCACTCATGTAGGACTTGTAAGTCGTGTAAGGGCCACCCGGCCATATGCGACACTGCTCCCCAAATTCTTTAAGCCTTTCCCACAAGGGAAACCTTATGACCTCGACAGCTATCTGCGGAGGCCATTCGGGATCCCGTGTGAAGGGCATATCTACTGTTTCTTTATGTTCTTCTACTATTTTTTCCACCTCCCCGCCCTTGTAGAAAAATATAATTAATTGATCATCTTTAAGAGTTGGGTGGTTTCTTCCACCGTGGGTGGCACAACCTCGGGACATGCAGTCGGCACATCATCTCCCCGCTGAGATGACCCGTTCTTCTTCCTTTTTTTTATTTTCTTCCTGGCTTCGGGAGAGTGGAGCTCTTCCGCTTTGTCCGGAGACTCTCCCCCGCCTTCCGAAGCCTTAGGTTCCTTCTTCCCTTTTAATCCTTTTTGAGTTGAGGAGGCTGAAGCCTCCTCGATGACATTCACTTCTCCCTTTGACCAGGTAGGGGAGGTGGCATCTAGTGACTGTTCCAGGACCTTACCATGGTCCTGGGGGCAGTTCCTTTTAATGTGGCCTGGCTGCAGGCACGAGTGACACTTTGGGGGACGTCCCTCAAGTATCACCGGATACCTGCAGCCAGCCATTTTCAAGAAATCTGGAAAAATCAGTTCTGTTGCGGCCGATGGGGTCCACAGGGTCAAAATCGCTTTTTACCCTTCCCAATCGACCGCCGGCAATATTCCTACATTTAAGAGCCTGGGCCCGCCATCTCCCAGTCCCCGTCGGATAGCATCTTCAATCCAACCCGCTTCGGTGCCCGGGGGGAGCCCACATACCCAGGCTCGTATTAATTTTCTTCTACAATATGACGGGAGAAACAGAATTTCCTTGCCTTCTAAAGGCTGACTCGCAAACTGGCGAGCCTTTTACCCGTTGTCAAACAGCAACCATACGGTTGCATGTTTGACACCACGGGATATATATTTTACAGATGACAAATGTTCTTTAAGTTCATTTTTTATGACTTGTTTTGGGAAGACAGTGATGGAATTAAGAACTTTAGAATACGTTCTAAGTACCAGCGTCTTCTCCTCCATATCTTTTAACCATTGCTTAGGCGGGTTAATTTCCCACTCTAAGACAGAGTTTTTCTTTTTAAGTTCCTTCTCTGCCATGTCAAAAAGCAGTTCAAAAGTAGTTCGAAAGACAGTCTGCCAAAAAATTAAACCGAATAAAAATAAAACAAAATAAAAGAGGAGGGGAAGAAACTGAAATTAAAGTAGTGAAAAGACTGAACCAAAATTTAGAAAGAAAGAAAAATAGAAGAAGGAAAAAGTAAAGGAAAACCTCACAAATAGTACAGACAGGGAATCCTTTGTATAATACTCCAAAAAGGTAATCCAAAAGGTAATCCAAATGGCTTATTCTTATTTGTCTGGCGAGATACGCCCACTAGAATTCACAAGAAGAATTTTCAAAAAAAATTCTCAATTCACCGTTACGGTGATGAGAAACCAGTATTTTGCTCACTATAGCAAGCCATAATTGACAATATTTCTTTTGTTCTTTTTTTCTATTCGCGGAGCCGAAACTCACATCTGCTCACTGTAACAGTCCAGACCAACTAGTGTTGCATTCTGGGTAAGCAAGCTACTTACCTCACAGCCACTCCTGCGCCTATGTGGATAATATTCCAACTTGGCTATAGGTTTACATTTTTAAAATTGTTTTGTCAATATAGACGCAGGCGTGGCTATGTAGTAAGAAATGTGCTTCTCAACCATGTGGTACCGGGTTCAGTCACACGGCGTCGCACTTTGACCGACCAAAGCCTTGTGAGTGTATTTGGTAGAGGGAATCTGAAAGAAGCACGTTGTATATAGCCGGTGTTGGTGTATTTACGTCTCCCTAATCTAGTGGCTCGGCAAAAAGAAACCGATTGTATAAGTACTAGGCTTAAATAATATAATTTCTGGGGTCAATTTGTTTGACTAAAACTCTTCAAGGCGGTGCTCTAGCATGGCCGCAGTCTAATGACTGACACAAAGAAAAGAATAAAAGAATTACATAACTCGTATTTTTCTTTTAGAGCCCATACTGATGAAGAGCGACTTTGACATCAGTAAGATTTGAACTTAATATCACAAAATTTTCCCTTGTGAAATTTAGTTGCGTTTATTTCGAAAGCGTTTATTTCAAAAACAGAATACAGTTATACCCAGAATTCCACACAAAAACACTGACGCATCCTAAATATTTAGAAGACCTTTGTTTTCAGAACATCTCAATCAATAAATTCCAGATAGTTTAGTAGTTGATGGACCACATCTGAATGTGAAATAAGTTGTAAGAATGGCCAATTTAATGTGGATTTGGAAGCGCCCAAAACCTATTTATATTCTTGCCGACAAAACGAAACATTGTATGAGCTTATGTATTCACAAGACAATGCTCACTAATCTCAAAGACATATTGGTTTCAGATGAAAGATATCAATTAGAACATGTCACATCTCTTCGTATAATTCCTTAAACATTGAATGTTAAGGATTTCAATACCGTGACGTAGATGTTTTCTTTGGCCTCTCCAGTCTCCGTGCGATATGAGAATGATGTTACTCCTATAAGTTTTTACTGCCTGACATTTTTCTACGAATATCTGAATTAATTTCAAACGTTAAAGTATATCAAGAACAAATTATATATTATTTTTGACAATATTTCAAAGCGAAATATAATTATTTTCACATTTATTTGATCAGGTGTTTTTAATTTATATGCATAGATTATATGCATAAATTATATGCAATTAAATTATAAAATATAAGTAATGTGATGAGCTCTAGCATATGGCATGACACTGTTGTAAACACTTTGGGAAAAAAATCATTTTGTAATGCTTTATATTTTCTTAGAGAAAATCTGCTTTCTAATTATTGAATATTCTCTCTTCTTTTTCATTCCAAATTACCTTATCTGGAACATTAGGAATTAGTTCTCTTTTTGTAATGACGAAAGTGGCTTAGTGGGTAGTGCGTTTGACTCATTATCGTCAGATTGTGGTTTCGATCCCTAGAGCGGACGACGCGTTGTGTTCTTGAGCAAACCATTTCATTTCACGCTGCTCCTGTCCACTCAGCTGGCAAAAATTAGTAACCCGGCGACGAACCGGCGTCCTGTCCAGGTACGGAATTTATACACCACAGAAACAGGTAAACTGGCCCTCATTAGTCAGCATGACTCAAATAGATAACCTTACCTTTACCTCTCTCTTTGTACATTGTTAATATTTGTCTTCCATAGCATAGTATAAACGAATAAGTGAGGAAAAAACCCCAATCAACTAAGAGATGACAGCATTTTACACATATGGATGAATGAATATATATATATATATATATATATGAAAGAACAAAGTGTACGTACGCCGCTATACATACATATATATATATATATATATAATATATATATATATATTTATATATAAAAGTCAAGTTGTGTGTCTGTCGCCTACGATTTAGATTCCTAACTACTCCCACATTTTGCGGTGCAGTTTAACCAAAACCGGGTATCTTATAGTCGTGATTCATATCGAGCCCTTCTGGGTATTAGCGCGCGTCTACGATGAGTCTACGATTTAAAAAATAATTACCATAATTTTTTTCCATTTTAATGCATTTTTTCGCTATTATATAAGGGAAGTAACTCTCTAAAAATGCTTATATAGTTATTTCCCTTACAAACACGAGCAACGCCGGACTATATCGCTAGTATATATATATATATATATATATATATTGAGATTGCGCCAAGACATCTAATGGTCTTAGCTTAGTTTTTCCTTGGGGCTGGCCAGATTGGAGCAATCTCAAGATTAATCAGCCGAAATTGTGAGAATAATCCGGTTCTTCACTGAAGATTAAAGGCTTCGAATAATCCGCCTGGGTTTTTTTTATATCGTCTTATGGATGTTTTGCGTTCTTGTCCTATTTTGTATTATTTTATATATATATATATAGCGGCGTACGTACACTTTGTTCTCTTATATGTAAGTACACATTTCACAAAACTTTGTACGACTTCTACAACACTCTCTCTCCCCCCTCTTTCACATTACTTTGCCTTTCTTACTTTTCACTTCACTTTGTCCCTGTCTCTCCCTTTTTCTCGCCACTCCCTGATTATTCCGTCTACACACTCTCTCGATCTCTCTTCTCCCCCTCCTTAATTCCTTTGTTCCTCTGAATTTGCAGCAAATCCCCACGTATCTAGAGGTAGTTAGAAAAAGCATTATCTCTGGCACATAGGTTACTGGCTTTTTCTACGCCAGGATCTCTATTTTATAAATCGGAGAACTGTGAGTGGATGGATTTTTAGCTGCTATTTTTGTAGATTTAACCGCTCCAGAGACCTATCTCACTAGCTCGAAATTCATGATTGCAGCTTATATAAGTTGAGTTTGTATAAAAAGTTACTTTTAACAAGATAAATATGTATTCTTATTTAAATCCTCCATTAGTCTTTCAAACATTTATTGGCATAGTTTATTAGAGATTTAATAAAAACCTTCATTTTCTTAGTACAAATTATAGAGACAATAAGTGTATTTTAGTGAATGCTAAAACTTAATTGTCATTGGAATTTCTTAGAATTAATGCTATTCTTTAAATATTTTATATAATTTTCTTTTGCTTTTCCACATAATAATATACTCTATCAATTTGCTAAATATCGACTTTATGATGTTTAGTTTCTTAATGGTCGTAAGCACATTTTGGTTGAAATTAGACATTTAATTCACTCTTCCAGTACATTAAGTTTCGATCTGTTGAATAAACAAATATTTAATTTCCATACAAAAATATCTTTCAAAATATCTATTGTGGAGCAACAATTGCCTATTTAATTATTCTGCACAGAAGACTGCATAATATAACATATTAGCAAAATAATAGAAAATGCATTGCTTAAGCTTGGTAGTTGAGCGGAACTTCTAACGGTGTTTTGCTTGAAACAGTTATATTCTGAGTTCAAAACCTATCGAGATGGACTTCTTATTTTTCATTCCTCGGTCGCGGAAAACCGGTACCTACCAAGTTTAGCTTGCCTATTTAAGCAGGTAGCTATTTGCTTGAGGAATCCATCACGCTTTATAAAATGTTCTAATTTTATTAACTCTCGAACGTTACCTCTTAGAATGCAAGAGAAAAATGGATTATAGTTTTGATACTCTAAGGAAAGGTAAAATTGACCTTTCGTGATTGCCTAGATAACTAAACACAATTAATTTGGTAATATAAATTAAATCAACGTTTCTCACCTCCTCATATGTAAAGTCTTTTTCTTACATTAGAAGTAAATAACAGTAAATATATGCATAATGCCATCGACATGGCCAAACAAGGAATGTAGAATAATATAAGATTTGTAGCACAAAAGGATGAAATTGATTAATAAACCATGATCACAATCCAAATTCTGTTCTCGGCTGAGGTAACTTCAGTTCTCTCACCGTTTCAGAAACATGTGAAAACCTAGATATTAACAGCCGTTTCCCAATCCATAGTTTTAATAAGACATTATTATTACATTGAGAATCAAGAGGACGAGCTGACAATCGTAGACATGCCGGACAAAAGGCATAACGGTATTTATTTCTGTTTCTTATGTTCGTAGTTAAAAATCCACTGACGTAAACTTTACCATTTATCTTATTGAGATCGATAAATTAAATATGAATTGAGCACTGGGGCCGTTGAAATCAACGTATCCCGTCCAAAATTTCTGGCCTTGCGCCTATAGTAGAAAGCATTGTAATATATAAAATGAGATGAGGTCTGCATATAAACACTTCTCTGAGATAATCGATTGATTCTGATGCACAGCTTTGATTCGCACTTGTTCCCTATCAAAATTATACAAAACAAGTATTTGGAAAAGGAATGAATGATACGTTATTAGAATTTATCTCGTCTGAACCATACAGTTCTGTGTGCAATAAAAACCTCCTCCATTGCAGTCTACTTGTAATGATATCTACGTAAAATTTGATTTCTGCCGAAAACGAAAGTCATTCCGTTTGGGGAATCGATATCGACAATGAAATCGACTGCATGATATGTATAGTACTTATAATTATCGCATCAAGAAGAATGAAGTGCAATTCTCAACGATCACCAGACGGGATTAATATGAGCCAATGCTTATTTTGACTCGATGCCAATATTACTGTTGCCTTGTATTTCCCAGTTCGGGTCTTCTCAAGTATATAGAAGGTCTATGTGGCTCTAGACATGAATCACACACTCTTGGATTCAAACTTTTGATATCCACGATGACATTCTTTAATTTGTTCTGCCTTTCAATGAAACGGTAGATATTGATTTGCAGATTTCACAGCTATTTCTAGAATGTGAACCAGTTACGTAGAAGCTATTAATTGGCTACTATTACCACTGTGGTGAAATGAATCCACTACATTTTATGTATTATACTTATTCTCATGAACCTAGAATACAAATTCAACGCTAGTGGTTACGTGCATATTAATGTAATTGGGTGTTAGTAGTTAAACCCTTCACATTTCGAGGACAAGTTTTATTGAAGTATCCCTTCCATTATTTCAAACTCCTTTACCAAGCTCCACCGCAATAACTATGGAGTAATATCCATTTTTCTGATCTCAACTCTGTCGTTGCGTTCCTTTTCGCTTCATCTTCATTTTCGAAACGAACGTCTACCGTAGCGTATTATCTATCTCTATTGTAGAAGGTAGTTCTTCCTTTTATTTCATGCAGACATTTTTCAATCTCTTCCACTTCTGCTACTTCTATTCTTTTTGGAGGATTTTGAGAGTGCATTTTTCGATCAGCTGTGCGTAGTTCCGCCAAACCTATGATTAGAGAAATTCCAGTTATGACCGTGCTATAATTTTTTTTTTTTGAATGATTATCATTTTTTTAATTGAATTTTTGGAATGATTATTCAAGCTATTTTTGAGGACGGTTTTGATTCGAGAGAGATTTGTAAATCCAGGAAACACGGAAGTCATGCATTTGGATTGGACCACTGTTGCTATTCGCGTTATATAATGGTTTCAAATTTTCAAACAAGGCCACTAATTACTGGGGAAGGTTAAGCTGATTACACTTAATCCCAATAGTCAACTGGTACTTATTTTATAGATCCCGGTAGGATGAAAAGCAAAGTCGACAGCGGCAGAATTTGAACTCAGAACATAAAAACGGACAATATACCTATTTCTTTATTACCCACAAGGGGCTAAACACAGAGGGGACAAACAAGGACGGACGAACGGATTAAGTCGATTACATCGACCCCAGTGCGTAACTGGTACTTATTTAATCGACTCCGAAAGGATGAAAGGCAAAGTCGACCTCGGCGGAATTTGAGCTCAGAACGTAGCAGCAGACGAAATGAACTAAGCATTTCGCCCGGCGCGGTAAAAATTCTGCCAGCTCGCCGCCTTATATGACGGACAATATACCGCGAAGCATTTTGTCCGGCATGCTAACGAATTTGCCAAATCGCTGCTTTAGATTTGAATCCTATATTGAACGGAAACCTATTTTGACAGTGATAATTGAGTTAAATCTATTCACGACCTAAATACAGTGAAATTGCTCTAGTCACGAATCGAAAACCAGCATTTGCTCACTTTACTCTTGCTTTTACGGTCTGCGTCTAATAGTGGGTGGGAAACGTGCCGTAATCTACATCCAAGTTTCAATACATTGTTCTGAGTTAGAATTGTAAACTGCTTCCAAGCTTTGAATGTTAGATAATTGAGACTTTCACAATAAAATATATATATTCATTAGTTGAAATATGGCTGTTGGCTTCGAGGCATATTTTTCTGACGTCTTTCGGATAATAACGTCAAAGAAATGCTAGTATTTTATGGCTTCATTATTTTCGTTTCTAAGCTACAGAAAATGAAATGGAGGAAGTAATCATTGTCAAACAAAATATGATATTGGAGTATTTTTCTTTTGTTTATCTATAGTAATCCCAGAAAATATCATTTTTCGTATATAATATAATATGATAATTAAACAGTGTTTATAATATCGGGAATAATCCTGTATACTTGTTCTTCTTATGCATAAGATTTCTTTATATTTTAGTGTGGGAGAATTGGATTACATTTTATTTATGCCTACTTCAAGGATATTAGTAGAGTAAGCAAAATGCTAAAATTGAAGGTTTCCTTATACATGTGTGTGTGTGTGTGTGTGTGTGTGTGAGGAGGAGGATTGTCATTAAGGAAGAAAGGTCTAACATTTACATCACTACCACTATATTCTACATTATACTCGGATCACACACCCACGACAAGTAAGCATCAAAAGCAATCCAAAACAATCTATAAAAAATATCTTATAGCTACTAGAGCTTTTGCACAAATCCGGTAAATACGAAAACCTATTCATAGAAAAAATAGCAGCAATATCACTAGTCTGTTTACTGGGATTTATAACTGGTGTATGCATCTGTGGATTATACGTTGATGTTCAGTCTAGTACACATCGGCCATATATTTCCCCTATGAAAGCTAACAGGTAGATACACAAACCACTTCAATAAAACCAAATGAAGTTGGGTCAACCGGAATCAAAAGTACGCCAAGGTCTTTAATGCGTTCGATCATTCTCTGAGATATTACTTTGCGTCTCAGCTGATCGCAGATCAACTGTCATTAAGCAGACCTATGACCTAAAGAGTTGTAGCTGTAACCATTCTGTTAATTTATATGTAAATACTAACATTACTAAATCTGTTTTTTTTTTTTTTTGTTTTAAAGCATCAACATATAATTTAAAGATATGTAGCTGCTATTTGGTATAGATCAAATAACAGCGTAGAAGCTCATTCACTGGCTGGATGTAAATTTTCCTCCTTAATGGAGCTTCCTTGCATCATATTTATGCTAAAAAAAGAATCCTCAACGTCATAGCTTTGTATTCATTTTCTTTCAATATTTTCGTTTACTTTAAGGCGGTGAACTGTTAGAATCGTAAGCACGCCGGACAAAAGGTTTTCGTTTTTATGTGTTCTGAGTTAATATTTTGCTGGGTTCGAATTTTTCATTCCTCATATCAAAATCAATAAAATAAGTACCAGTTGAGCTAACTAGTCATGTAATCGATGTACCCTTACACCCGAAATTACAGATTCTGTGCCAAACTTTGAACCCAATATCTTTGTTTACTTTGTACCTAAATTAAAAATTACGAAATTACTATCTTTAATGAATTTACAGACGCATTATAGGACTTTGGATCGAATTCACGTCAGTTTTAGATCTAATGAGAAACATATACATATTACAACTGCACTTCTCTTCCTCTTCGGTATAACATGTTCTTCACTTATATATATATATATATATACATATATATGTGTGTTTGTGTGTGTGTGTATATATATATATAATGCATGTGTGTGTGTTGTATGTGTGGTGTAATTAAAAGTACAATTTTGAGCATTTATCTTGCCCTATTTTACTCGCTTTAACGAGCATTGATTTATAATGATCCAATCAACGATATCATTAAGTTATGATTAGTTTCTCATTGATTATTTTTTATTTGATCATATTCGTTGTACGACAATTTTCCCTTTTAGGTCACTAAAATATATTTTCTCGTTTGAGTTTTTCTTTACTCTTTATGTTATATCTTTTACTATTAATGTAGTAGAGCGAGATCGAACATCTAGGCCAACAAAAGCAGCAACATTGTTTCACTATCCAGTCAAAGCAGCTTAACATTCCATATGTTTACTTGGGAACGAGAACAAAGTCAGTTTTTGTACTGTAAAAAACTGCGTATATTAAATTGAATTAAAAACTGCGTATATTAAATCGAATAATATTTTGTCTAATGGATAATAAGCTATTTCTCCCAGTACCTTGTAGCATTGCTCCACAACCTTCGTGTAGGGATGAACTACCGCTTCATGACGGACTCCACAATCCAGGCTTTGACTACTATACTGATCAACAGGACGCATATCGCTGAAATGTTCTACCATCATCAGTGCCTCAACATTGCCTCAGAAGAAATGCATGTGTCTTTCAACGGTGTCAAAACTGCATTTGATCGCTTTAATCTGACAATCAAAATGTAAAAAAAAAAAAATGATAATAATTGCAGGACCTTCTCTTCACTCAATCTTTCCAGATTTCAAGATTACTGTCTACACAGACCAATAGTACAAGAAGACCAATTCCCATATTTAATGAAAGACGTTGCGAACAGATTCCGAGCTGTGCATGTCGCTTTTGAAAATGTTTTTCATTGAATCTCGGGAAACAAGAACCGAAATCTACCAAACTTGTGGTATATCAAAACGTAGTTATTCCCACCTTACTCTGAGGTTGTGAAACCTGAACCATGCACTGCATATATAATATGTATGTCTGCACTATATTAAACATTTCTATCCATACGTATACTCGAGAATGCATGTATGCAAGGTCCCAAAAGTGTGAAATGACATATCCTTGTGGTTGCGAATATGCAAATTCACACAACCCATCTAGCAAATAACAGTTTGCACTCAGCTTTTGTTATATAGAACTCAAACAAGTTTGCATAATATAAATTACAATATATAATACATTATGTAATTTATAGTTTTCATTTATTGTCATAAATGAAAACTATATTTTACATGTAAATTACATGTAAAACTATGTGTAGTCGAACACGTCGCGTCTTCCATTGGGCTAGCTTGGTAAATTCGGTAATTTAAATGGCTGTAAAATTGTGACATGCTAATTTTATGTCACCTTATATGTGTGATTGAAATTAATGCATAAAACATGGGTACTGTGAGTCTAGCTTTATGAGCTAAAGTAAGTTACGACAATAATGGTCGGTTTATGTCGGGATTTATTGTGTAGTTTGTCTATCAAAGTTGTCTGGAAGTCAACCGTTGTAGCATATCAGTAATAAGTAGAAACTAGCTCGTAAATAGTTTTGTGCATGAATTGTTATAGATGTTAGATTGGTATATAATACTATGTGTATATGGTTTGTTCTTGGGTTTGCATGTCTTGAGATGGATGGTGGTTTGGTGGCGGTAGGGATGTGGATTAGGAAACGATCCGAGTTAGCCGGGATGGGTTAGTAGTTCAGTTGTAGATAGAAATATACTTGACGCTTTGTAGTTTAAATTGGTTTATGTGAACTTATGTGGATATTTCTTCCTTTTAGCCAAGTATATTCAGTGGTTAAGTTCAGTATATTTAAGTTCCCTGTTAAAAAGATGTTGGATCTGCTGCCTTGTTTATTATATCTTGTTTTACTTGTTTCACTCATTCGACTGTGACCGTGCTGGGGTACAGCCTTGAAGTGTTTAGTCGAACAAAGTGACTTCGTTGGTTATTCTGTTTCGGTTTCATACTCTTTCTGTCTTAATTATCAGGTCGCTGTGTTACGCGGATATGGACAAACCGACACGAGTTGTGAAGCTGTAGGACCACAAACACAAAGACACACACACACACAAATACATACGTACGACAGGCTTTCACACAGTTTACATTTACCAAATTCACTGACAAGGTTTTAGTCGGCCCGGGGCTATAACAGAAAATGGCTGCCCAAGGTGCTGTGGGATTGAACTTTAAATTACGGGATTGGAAAGCGGGCTTCTTAATCACTCTACTATACTTAGCTTTTGTGGCAAGACTCCAGCTTATGCGTCGACTGACTGCGGACCGTTTTTTAAAAGCTATACAAACACTCTACACATTTCAGATATGATTAAAAACGAGATCAAGCAAACAAAATTAGCTCATCTTTTACAAAGATGTCTGTCAACAATGGCATAAATATGAATTACATATTTCTGTTAATGCGTAGATTTTATTTCTGTTAACATGTGGTAACAATTGTTCGATGCCCGCAACATGACTTATTGTGTTAGCGTTAAGTCGATTCTGATAAGAATATAGGGATGTGGGTTTGCGATTTTATGCATAACTCCGTCTTTCTTTACTTACCTTATAGAGAATAAGACTTTCTGAAGTATATGTATTTCCCTTGTAAACGTTTGCACATACATAAAATATGATCATTGTGCGCACTACAAAAAATGAAATGAAGTAAAAAAAATAACAAATCTTAACCTCTTGTACTACGATGCTTACCGCCAATTATATAAGTATGAATAATATGTTTTCCACAGTGTGTCTGTTTTTATTTCTATGATATAAAGAGAGAAAATGTATGCTTACATGTTATTCAATTCTATTATGCTCTAAACGAGTCAAAATGATAAATATCAGGCAAGCAGAACTCTATGTATTGATAGCATATTATGCGGTTGTCAGTCGATTATTAAAGTTATATTTGTTTCACAAACGATAAAGATGCCATGCGTAATGTATATTACTGACAGATTTGTTATTTGTTAAACTCAACAGACACGGAAAAAGAATAGAAAAAAAAAAGATTACTTATTCTGCAAATATGAGAGCCAATATCAAGTTAAGAGGCAAAAAAAGTTATTGAGAAGAAATTTTATACAACTTTGTTATTTCATGCTGTTAAATAACAATCAGATAAATGTTCACTGAAGCAGTATGCTTCTGCAGAATATAAAAAAACTCTACTCTTAAATTTACCTTAAAAAGCAGAATTATTTCCATATAAACAAAAGCAAGAAAAGCCAAAAGTCTATAAAATATTCTGATGTATTGTATTCATTGATATTAACGGTTTATTGTCTGGTAGATAATAGAACAATAGAGATTTCTATAGAGTAGAGTTAAGCAATATGGCGTGTATATTCTAGATGCTAGGTTTGATTCTTGAATGTAAGCAATCCAGTTCACTTCTGCTGCGAACAGGCTTGAGGTAGATTTAAAAAATACCACACGCTCTTTTCCCAAACCTCCAATTTTAATATACTGATTCTGTTTAAGAAATCAATACTGCTCAACAATGAATCGGTGAGAGGCAGGTAAACTTTACTCTAGTGCGCAATATATTGGGTTGGCAACTAAGTTCCCTCTGCGTTTTTAAATTTTGAAATGTACTTTTTTTCGAGAATCCTATTTTTGAATCATTTTGGAATCTTTTTTTTTCTTCTAGTTAATTTTTTTTTTTCAGATCATTAAAATGGAATGTCAAGTTAAGAAGAACGAGCATTTTCGACACCTCCTTTTTGCATTTAATCAAGGTTCTAATGCCGCAAAAACTGATCGTGGCATTTGTGCTGTTTATGGAGAGAGGTGCCATTACCTGAAAGAACCGCTCACGATTGGTATGCCAAGTTCAAAAATGAAAATTTCGACCTCAAAGACGCACCTCGTTCTGGCCGTCCAGCTGAGTTCGATGAAGAACGATTACACCAACTTTTGCACAAAAATTCTCGTCAAACTGTTATAGAGAAGCATTTTCACTTGATGGGAAAGGTTCAGAAGTATGGAGCATGAGTTCCGCATGCTTTAAGTGACAACAACAAAAATCAACAAGGCACAATCTCTCGCTGGTTTCCTTGCTTGTCACCGCTAACTCATGGACACAAGCAGTGCTTTCTTTACCTAATCGTTACTGGTGACGAAAAATGGTGTCTGTATATCAATATGAAGCAGCGTAAGGAATGGCTTAGTCTCGGTAAACAAGTAATACCGCGCGTGAAACAAGATCTTCATCCGCGAAAAACGATGTTGTGTGTATTCAACAGATGGAATGACTCAACACGACTATTCAAGAGAAAAATCGGCAACATGGAGTTCTTCTGCTGCACGACAACGCCCGCTCCCATATCGCCAATATGACCAAGGAAGCCATTCAAACTGAGAAGTGCTGCCACACCCACCCTACTCTCCTGATTTGGCACCAATGGATTTCCACCTCTTTCGGTCTCTGCTATGCGCAGAGTTTCGTTCAATACCGATGCAGAATTGAGATCTTGGTTGGATCAATTTTTCGAGTCGAAATCGGGTGATTTCTACCAACAAGGTAGTGAAAATCTTGTTGAACGTTGGGAAGAAGTTGTAAACAACAAGGGTGAATACATTATTGATTAATTAGTTGATATTTTTTATTAAACCTTTTAAACAAATTTAATTTAAAACAACAACGGGAACTTAGTTGCCATCCTAATACATCTAAAAAAATGAAGGCTAATTGTAATAGACTGCGTATATGATTTAAGGATATAAGCTCGTGGCATAAGTTCGATTCTTGTTTAATTCTATTATTATCATGCTTAGCATGTGATCAGAAATTAGAATAACTTGTAGCATACTCGTTAAAGAAGAATACTCTGGTACTGATATAATGGCTACAGTTACCTAGTGCTAAACTAGTACTTATTTACCGACCCTCACATGTAAAATTGATGTCAGCGGAATTTGATATCAGAAAGTCAAGTGTTGGAAGAAATGCTTTAAGCATTTTGTCCGACGTGCTAAGGTTTCTGCCACCTCACCACGTTAATAATCCTTTCTACTATAGGCACAAAGTCTGAAATTTTGGAGAGAGGCTTGTCGATAACGTAGAAGCGGGTGTGCATAGTTGTTATTTTCTTCATTGACCCTGAAAGCATGAAAGACAACGTCGACCTCGGCGGAATTTGAATTCAGAACGTTTTTTTCTTGGGATAATCATTTGGCCAATATTTGATTTTCTACTCTAGGCACAAAGCCCAAAACATTGGTGGGATGGGGGCCAGTCGATTTGATCGACTCAGTACGCAACTGGTACTTAATTTATCGACCACGAAAGGATGAAAGGTAAAGTCGACCTCGGCGGAATTGGAACTCAGAACATAAAGACGTACGAAATACCTATTTCTTTACTAAACACAGATAGGACAAACAAGGACAGACAAACGGATTAAGTTGATTATATCGACCCCATTGCGTAACTGGTACTTATTTAATCGACCCCGAAAGGATGAAAGGCAAAGTCGACCTCGGCGGAATTTGCACTCAGAACGTAGAGGCAGGCGAAATAACTATTTCTTTATTGACCACAAGGGGCTAAACATAGAGGGGACAAACAAGAACAGACAAACGGATTAAGTCGGTTATATTGACCCCAGTGCGTAACTGGTTCTTATTTAATCGACCCTGAAAGGATGAAAGGCAAAGTCGACCTCGGCGAAATTTGAACCCAGAACGTAACGGCAGACGAAATACCTATTTCTATATAGCCCACAAGGGGCTAATCACAAAGGGGACAAACAAGGACAGACAAACGGATTAAGTCGATTATATCGACCCCAGTGCGTAACTGGTCCTTAATTTATCTACCCCGAAAGAATGAAAGGCAAAGTCGACCTCGGCGGAATTTGAACTCAGAACGTAGCGGCAGACGAAATACCGCTAAGCACTTCGCCGGGTGTGCTAACGTTTCTGCCAGCTCGCTGCCTTAATCACTGTACCAATATTAAACACAGACGGCCCGGTCCAACGTCATTACTTTATTATTATTCAATTGGTTAAATATCTATAAAACGAAGTAATCGATTATTTGTCTAACTTATTGATTAAACAGCCAATCGATTTTGATTTGTTCGTCATTGACCTTTCGTTGCTATTCACAAGCTTTTCAGTGACAATCTCTCTCACTTCGCTACAGAGGCCGTTTTGGCTGAACCTGAAAGAGGTCAGCAAGGCCTCCGCATATAAGCTCATTTACAAACACACATCAAGAGATCATATGGGCAGTGGGGTAACACACACAACCATGCATAGATATATGCTCACATGCACACAGGAGCATTTTGGTCATCCTCACCCTTACCACTTCTCCTAAACTACAAACACACACACGCATACTTACAAACACACACACGCGCACTTACAAACACACACACACACAAATGCACATACACACACGTATGCGTGCAAAAACACACACACACGCACACACACTCACACACTCACGCGCGCACACACACAGACACACACACACACACACACACGCACATACACACACAAACACACACAAGCAAAGTGTCAGGTCGGAAGAGATGGCCTCCGTAGCGAAGTGGGAAAGATAGTCATTGAAAAGTTTGCGAATAATGACAAAAGAAATTTGAAGAAAAACCCCAAACCCCCAAATAACGATTGAGTGTTTTACAAGTTAAACAAACGATAGATTAGTTAGTTAGATATAGATTCATGGAATTGAAAGGAGTGGCATTGAACCGGTGCATGCGTGGTTATTATTGGCGAATGTCTCTCCCAAGGGACGACAAAATTAGTTTCATCATAGGAATTCACATAAAAGAATCTTGCAAACCAAAAACGAAGTAGAATAAGAATAATAATCACATGGAAGGAATGACATCAATTTTATCTACTTTAATAACATAATACTCCATCTAGATTCCGAATAGTAATCTTTTGAATTCTAATCTTTGTTTTTTTTTTAGATATTCATTTCAAATTTAAGCTTAAAATACTGTTACATGTGAATCAACATTTATTCATATACAACTAATTTTTATAACGTCGTATTTAAAGTGTCACTCACAACCTTAATCAAACTGTTAGTTTGTCTCAGTGCACCACATCTAATTAACCTCAATCATAAGAAAAAATTGTTTTATCTTTTCTTCTTGGAGAAAACCTATGGGATGCCTTCGTGACGCCGTTCTTCCTGTTATCATCAAACATGAATATATTCAAGCTGAACACCTGCAGCAATCTCACAAATCTTCTTTGAAAGGTCAAGTCTACTGCACCTTACCTCCTACAAGAGAAGTGATCGTATATAAAATCTTTATTTATGCATCTTTATATAGAGACTTATTTGTAAATGCGATAATTATGCACTTACAATCTTTTGAGAAATTATTACAAAAACAATAGAAATCTATTTCGTAAATTAATATTTTCTTAGTTCAAATAACTACTTGTTACAAGATATATGTTTATGATTATGAATATTCTGTTCGATGTAAAGAATTGCCAGGAGTACAGATAACTGAAACATTAGCAGTCATATACATACGAGATACTGAATTGACTTATATCATTGAAAAGGAGGCGGACAAACAACAAGTAGAGTGTTTCAAGATATCGCTTTTATATTTGTTACTTGTCTCATATGAATAAAGTTTCATATTTATTCTAATATATAAACTGATCCTTACGTCTTGTGTATATTTGCTTCCTTAGCAGAATACAATATTAGGCACTGTCACGGGATATAGACAGGCGTACACCAACATGCATATAAATCTATGCACCATATTATGAGCGATATATATATATAACTTCTCTAACCCATAACGTATACATATGATGCGTTTTGAAAACCCAAAGGTGGAAAGTTCGCGAACAGTTACAGTCATACATATTTCCGTCCTGTCTATTTAAAACGATTTTAGACTGAAAATACATATATATTCGCCAAGACTCTCTGTTTAGCTTTCGCTGATAAAATCTGCACTAATCGAAGCGTTTATTACTAAGGCATAGTAAGAGAAGTAAACTTTGCATACACAACCAATTGTATGGCTTCTAATTTTGGTGGAAGGATACTAATAAATTATTCTGAAAGGCCAGGCTTGTATGCTTATTTCTGGTATTCTACCACTCTCAATAATATTGGTGACTTTAAACTTGACGCACGATCAGGTATTACATGAGAGAGAGGTATACTCGATTGTATGACACCAATAAAAGACTGATACTTATTTTAGAATTCTTGAAATCATATAAATGCAAAGATAATCCTGATGAGATTCAAACTCACAATGGTATTAAATATGCTATTCATATAATTAGAAGAGAAAATATAATTTTGAATATTGGATCATATTCTGTCTTAGATTGTATATACACACCATTCTTACGCGAATTCATAATTAAATACAATGTATATAAATTAATCATATATAATTAATTACTTATTAAAATGGCTTCACTTTCAATTTCTAAATGGAAATTCTATTTGTGGAGAATATATTAAGTATCATAATTCAAAAGAACTGAAATATAAGAAAATGATGGATATTTGCGGAGTATACCTAACACCTAGTAGATTATCCTTAACGAATAGATCTCACTTAATTGTTATTCTAATTAATTGAATGCAAAAAAGTTTTTAATGCTAAATGAATGATTTCTGATACAGGAGTCTTTCAAATTCCATATGAATTTATAAATACCTGTATTCTATTGTAACAAATCATTGATGGCTGCTTCTTTCTGATTACGTGTGCGTTCAAAGTTCACTTTAAAGTTTATATATTGCATGCATATCTTTCACTTCCATTTACTTCACGAAAATATATTAAGATAAAAGTTTAGATGAGTCCAAAGAAAGAAAAGAATACTTTAATTTTTTCAGAAGGCAATATTTGTGCTTATTACCATTGCAAGCTCTCCGTGTTTCAGGTCTCAACAGGCTAAGACGACCCCCGTAGTGAGGTGGGAGCTATAGTGGATCTTTTCGGTTTGAACGGCAGTTTTTTAAAAATAATTTCCACGTAACTAAACACTTTTAAACTTCGTATACTGGTAAAATGTGTTTAAAAAACATCTTTTTCTCTTGGCTTTATTGAGAAAATTATATAGTTTGTAAGATATTTGTTGTTCTTTTTCTTCAATTTCTGCAATTTCAACCAATCAATGACGTCTATTTGAGGTGAAAACATTCTGTGCCGTATGAATATGTCCCTCGTTTAAGAAACAGATTGGGTTTATTTACATTTCTGAAGAAAAAGATACCCTTCCCCCCACCCCTAACCCTAAAACAGATTGAAATGCAATAGATCGATACTAGGGTCAAAATTATGGGTGACAATTTCATATGACACCGCTAGAAAAAATCTGCCGTTCAAACCGAAAAGATCCGGTATAGTCACTGAAAAGGTTGCGACGTATATGTTCCTCTTTCAATGTTTCAAGTCGATGCTTGTTCAAAACATGGAATATGTGCAATTTGTGTGACTTACAGACTCTTGGAAAGAAGGACTGGGCGTAGTGGTAAGTGAGGGTGGAGTGGAGACTATGTGCGATGAGGAGCAGATGAATGAAGAATGAATACTTCGTGAAGTTTGTAGATATCCAGTCAAAATCCAGGAGATGACTATTGCAGAAGTCAAAATGGAAGAGTGTAAGAAGAGCAACACAGCATCGGGTAAGAGAAGAGGAAAATAGTAATTCACACGATGAAATGATAGTATAGATACCACTTGATCATGCAGGCATCAACAGTATCATAAAATGCAACAAAACAGGTCTAGATGTCATTTTTCTGTTAACACTGATTTATAGAAATAAAATAGATTATTTTAAAAGTAATTGATGACAGTTCGATCTTGTTGTGCTTCGCTAGGTTTGAAGAAAGAGTAGAACTTGAATAGTAAAAGGGACGAGAGGGAGATAAGCAGGATTTGTGTCCATATTCAAATTTACTTAAAGATTGCATATCCACTTAATGTCATTATCTCTGATTAATGCATTCCATAGCTACGTTATGAATCCTGCTATCGGCAATATTTAGTGTGTATCTGAACAAATTCATAAGGCTTTGTCATTCGATTAGCTTATCTTGAGAAATTTGGTTGAAATAAAAATTGTTACAATTGTATTTCGCTAAATGATATAGTCAAAAGAGAGAAGGTGATTAAGTTACATTGAATAGATAAGAATTATTGTTTTTCATAATGTTTTTTGAATTTTGTAAAAATTAAAATTCTCATTATTTGTTCAAAAGAATTAGGCAACTTGTCACTGGATCTGCTAGAGATCGCAGCCGCCCAATCGCTTTTAAAATAGGTGAGGATAACACATTGGATAATGCACGTCTGTAAATATATAGTATATGTGTAAATATAAGAAAACAGCCGGCGATCATTGGTCAGCTCAAACAGCGCGTGCCTTGGTTGTAGAAGAATAATAAAAACGACTACAGAAGCAGTATTTGCGTGAATAGATTCATTGATCACATTTTAAATAATCATCCACCCATAAAATTTCGAACTCTATCAGAATTACCGTGGCTGTTTGTTAATTTAAATCAAAAAGTTAAGGCGGCGAGCTGGTAGAATCGTTAGCACGCCAGGCAAAATGTTTAGCAGCGTTTCGTCCCATTTTACGTTCTGAATTAAAAATCCACTGA
This sequence comes from Octopus sinensis, assembly GCF_006345805.1. Taxonomy (NCBI): domain Eukaryota; kingdom Metazoa; phylum Mollusca; class Cephalopoda; order Octopoda; family Octopodidae; genus Octopus; species Octopus sinensis. The sequence continues at coordinate 30,113,359 of NC_043013.1, forward strand.
GGTCGACTTCGCCTGTCATCCTCTCGGGGTCAATAAAGTAAGTATCAGAACACTGGGATCAATATAATCAACTCAGCCCCTTCCACCAAAGCCTGGTGTTCTTGTATCAAATTTTGAAACCAATTTATAAAAAAAGGGTTTAGAAAGTGTTTCTGAAGTGCTAGATAGAGTATCCAAATATTTTAGAGTTCATGTCAAGCTTAGTAGTACAATTCTTAGAGCTAATGTACTATATTCACAGAAATCTATATGCGACAAACATTGCTGAAAGAATCAAGCTTCTACTTGTTGAACTTGCTCAAAATAACGACAGAATATCCCTCAAAACACTTTCCACAATGGAGTCTATGATTGATTAAATGTACATGATTGTCAGAATGAATTTTATTCTAGAATGGGTTTACTGAAACAGGTTTGACAACTGAAGAAATTACTTAGGTATACCAATTTTTTTTTTAATATGGTGAAAAGTATAAATCACCGAACTCATTTCATTTCCATTTGTATTCGTGAAAAGTGTGGCGTTATTATTGTTGTTGTTGCTATTGCTATGCCTAATGTTAGCACCAGTTTATCATATCTCTGGCGAAAACAGGCCACATTACGCATCATTTGTTATTTCCTTCACAACTAGATTATCCACGGTCCTTCAATTTCAAGAGTTTGGGATTTATTCTACGCGAAATTTGACTATCATTTTCTTTTAATTCTTATAGGATCATTGTAAAGTTACAATATATGAGGATAGGAGACTGCAAATTTGCATATTTGAAGTATGGCCAATGTGAAGTGTAGGATAGACAACCTAGATATAGAAAACCAAGTAAGAAAAATTCCGGATCAGTGATCTGGGAAACGATTACCGATTGAGGGTACGAAACAGTAGACAGTTTTATGCCTGTGCGTGTGTGTCTGTGTGTGTGTGTATGTTAGAGAGAGAGGGTGTGTGAAGAGAGAGAGAGAGAGAGAAGGAGAAAGAGAGAGAGAGAGAGAAGGAGAAAGAGAGAGAGAGAGAGAAAGAGAGAGTTGAAATGGCTTACATTTTAGAAACATTTTAAGCTATAATGAAAGGATCAACTTAGAACGTTAAAACTAAGAACAAAATAACCAATGAATATATTTGAAATATCAGTTCTCAAATCATCATTAATACATCATTCCAGATGAAAGTCAAATAAAAGAAACATTAATGTTAGTCATTTACTTAATATATCATTTTGTGAAAAACAGCGTCGTTAGTCACAAATATCCAATAATTCAGTCACTAATTTGCTAAATCTCTGACCGCGATATCAACAAAAGAGTGACTGTAAATGATATGAGAACAAAAAATACCTATCTTAACATTCCTTTATATTCATTCATACGTTCATACATATATATTTTATGTGTTTGAAAATATAAAAGTGTATATATGCATATATACATATATATATATATATATATATATATATTTATTTATGTGTATATATATATATATATATATATATATATATATATATTATATATATATATTTATGTATATACATATATATATATATATATATATACATAAATATATATATATATATATATATATATATATATACACATAAATATATATATATATATATATACACATAAATATATATATATATATATATATAATATATGTATATATATTAGTGTATATATATATATATATATGTATATATATATATATGTATATACATATATATATATATAGTTATATATACATATATATGTATATAATTATAACAATAAGGGTTTAGCAAAATGTATGTATATTTATATATATATATATATATAACCACATGAAGGCAATTCTTGTCCATTTTACAACTTGACAGATTAAATTTAGAGATCCTTGATTGTTAATTAGATACGTTCAAATAACCGTGTTACCTTTAACTTTTGGCACAAAAAATATTGTCACATTACGTTAAGGTACGGACATAGCAGGGACCATAGAAAATTTCTTTGTCTAATCACGTGATCAATCTCTGCCAATCATATTGGTACTAATTTGCGACATATTCTCGCCATAAAAGCAATAGAAGTTTTCGAACTACAGCCAGAATCAAGATGGTTTCGGTATAATCCCACGTCTTTCTAACTCGCTGACATTTGAAAATCATAAACATCTGTGAAACCGGTTAAGCCTTTATAAAACCATCTAAAATACTACCATTCTGCATTCAGCTTCTTACACACATACATATAAACACACACACATAGACACATATGTACAATCGCTACTGTTGAGTTTACAGCTCCGCGTAGATGATTATCATTCATTCTGCTACCAATGCAATGGTTTCGTTACTACTATACTTAGTAGTATAACTAGATATTATATACAGAGTACATGCATGCAGAGAACAAATGATGTAAAGTTGTTTTTATCATGCTTTCTCTTATACAGTAATCCCTCGCCATATCGCGGTTCACCTATCGCAGTTTATTATTTAAGCTTACGTCGATTCCTCGGTGGTGTTGTTTTGCGTTTGTAAAAATAATTAAAAAAATATACAACACTCTTTGTACTTCGCAGACTTTCGCCTATCGCGATAGTCGAGGGATTACTGTATACATATATAGGTTGGTATATATATGCACATATACAGATGTAGCTGGAGTGTCTATATTCGAGAGACGTTTTTTCTGAATATGCCATGTCAACAAAAAAAAAAGCGAAAAAAATCTGAGAACTATTTTATTTGTCTTGAGAGTAACTTAGGGTTATATTGATGGCGATAAATACATCTCTAACTTCGAACGGACATGAAACTTTATTTCCGACGGTTTTATTTTGTTGATGTCACTGGTACTTTACTTTATAAAGGATGAATGTTTAACCTCGGTGGTATTTGACTTCAAATCGCAGAAAGAAAGACAAAATAATTGAAGGTACGCTGACTGATACTCTTGCGGATCTATTTATTTGCCACATCTAAATTATGTAAAATACTCCACTTAAAATACTTATGTTGTAACGTATTCTCTTTGTGTATCAACTGTTTCCCACAATATTGATGGATGCTTAAATATATTTAACTTTTCCAAAATCTAACAATGATTTAGAAATACCTAAATCTCAGAATATTACCATTATCGCCCCAGCTATTTACTTAGCTACTACTACCAAAACAATGTAGTATACGAAATATTAATATATTTTACAACTCGTACTTTTATCGCAGACTTCATGCAAATAAGATCAATAAACAATATGTTTTCGAAAGATAGTTGTATCAAAAATGGAATCATTTTCAATAAAATTATCGAAATATACGCATAGATATTATTATAGTTCTCGTATAAATGTTAGGTTTTAGAAGCATTTCTTTCCAATTTTTATCGTGATATAAGATGTATATGCATACACACACACACACGCACACACACACACACACACACACACACACACACACACACACATACACATACGCATATATATGTACAGTCATATATATGAAACTTCTCGGCAGACGAATACAATGATAAAATATACATTTTGTGAAATATTAGATTCAATAGCATAGTTCTTACAGGAAATATTTAAATAAATCAAAAATGACTTTCAATGTAATAAAATATGTATGTATTTATCTAGTGCTTATATTCATGTGAATATTTGAAGATATGTCTTCTAAATCAATGAAATATATTGTGAACATTACGTTAAATTGTATATCACTGATACAACGATAGCACACACACACACGCACACACACACACACATTATATAACTACTCAGTGATAAACAGATTGAAGAAATCTAAATATGAAAAGGCGTTTAAAGATATATTATTAAAAGAGTATATGGAAGAAAAAAACATTTATAAAGCGACGGTGTTTTTTTGAAAAAGTAATGTTATTTTGAGACTAATTAACGTACTGTTCCATAATATAGGTTCCGATTGCTGTATTTCATTACATACAAATAGAAATTTGAAATTAAAAACCATCATTCATATATTAGGTATTAAAATATTTAATTCAAAAAGTAATAGGCAATTTCTTTAAATAAAGTAATAAAAGCATATACCCAATTTAATACGGGAGCGATATTGGATTATATTCCTTGTTTAGATATATAAAAATAAGAATTCTTAACAAATTAAACTGGAAAATATTAAAAGAATGTTTAACTAGAAATGTGTAAAAAAAAAGAAATAATGAAATAATGGATGGTTTTCTCATTCTGAGCACGTATTCCAATTTCACTTCCGTTTTTCAAAAGCTGATTCGATTTTTTGAAGTATATCTTTCAAATTACATCAAAACTTAAAATTCCATTTTCAAAGAAAACAATGTGAAAATGAATCGATGCTATTCTGATGTATGCTTATATCGAAAAATAAGTGATTAGAATTAATCTATTTATCATAGTGGCAATAATCAGAAGAATCGCGGAAGCCATATAACCATTTAACCATCAATCAATAGGCTGCAGTAATATTAAAGTCGAATACATTTTGTAGGTTGCCAAATAAATTAAATTACATTTAATTTAATTTCGCTTTTTTTTGGAAAGGCACTGAGTGGATTGAAGTTTCGATTCCAGATAGCGAATATCGAATTTCTTCTACGTCAGATATTCATTAACGTTACACAATATTCAAATTCCGCCGAGATCAATTTTGTCTTTCATCTTATCGGGGTTGATAAAGTAAGTACCAGTTGTGTACTGGGGTCGATCTAATCGACTGACCACCCCTGCCCCAAAATTTCGGGCCTTGTGCCTAGAGTAGAAAAGATTAATATAACAAAAGGTCTTTTTCCGTGAGAAGGAACAACCCTTTGGGAATATATAAACATATTTGGCAGGTTGGAAAAACCGGAAGTCGCTAACCGAAACTCTGCACCCAGGCGACTTGAGTGTGAAGGTCGTGAGTTTACAGGTGAATAGCAATTTTCCAAAATTCTGCTCAGATGACTGCTAAACAAACCTCTTAAGGAATTTGGAATAATTGCTCAAATCCGGGTACCACCTGTAAATTAATGTAAATTGACCGAAAACATGATTTGTGCTTTTTTTTATTTCTGTCAGAATACTCGTGAAGTTTAACCTCAAGATGATATGAACTTAAGAAAGAGGAATTGTTATTAAATACTGCTCGACTTCTGCTTCACTATCTAATAATTCTGACAAAATAATATCATTAAAACAATGAAAAACAAAAACAACTCTCATCTAAAGGAAGAGTTGAACTTTAAACACTTGCATCTAAATTGTGTATTGCAATGCAGTTATTCTATAAAAAAAGGCTTTATGAATTCATTTAGCGCCATAGTCCCGAGATGCTAAAATATATATCTGGTCAGTGAAAAAATTTTAAAACAATTAAAAAATTTCTTAAACTAATTATTGTATATTATCAGGCAGTCTCTTACGTGCATTTCATACTTCCTCTGCTAGAAACAAAACTCCATTCCACATATCAAATACTTGAATAATAAAGACTCCATGCAGTAGCAATATATATTAAGTTAGAAACGAATCTTCTTCGAAAGGACAACTTGTTTATTTAACCAAATAGTTTTTATAGTGTTTCCTTCAGATTTAAAATACAGAAAATATTTTCATCTGTTAGAAATAGCTTAGCAATATTTTTTGATATCTAATAGGGTTCCGAACGAGGAAGACGATCTCATAATCTTATACTTAAACTTATTGATCAAATGTCTTCCTTTTTGTTTATCGTTATACGATTCACAGACAGATTGATAGATTGATAGAGTTGGCTCAGTTACATGGAGACGAGGCTTTGAATTCAATTTGTGGATTGGCTACATCAATCGTTTGGAGTCGTAAATATAAATCACATGAAAATACAAACGGCCATGACCGAAGACATGCGTGTTTAATAAGTAAGGCGACTCTTTGTTGTCGAAATTCCTAAAAGAATATTGCATTAAAGATATTGCATTTCCGATACGCTACCAACAGAAAGATAATTGCCTTGCGATGTTATCGGTGCTTTTATTAATACCAATTCGTTTGGCGATTAGATATATAAAACGTCGTTCATTATAACTGAGAAAAAAGGACAAAAAGTAAATGAACGCAGAAATACATGATCAAATGTTCTGATTGTCAAAGAGTAAAAAGAAGAAATAGAATATTGTGCATTGCAAGACAGCATGGTTACTGTTGCATAATACAACATTTTGTACAAAATGACGCCGGTACCTAAAGGACACAAATATGCAATGAATGCATCAGTTTTCTGATATCACAGTATTATAGTACTAGTCGTTTTAATCTTAATAAAATCCATTGTTCAGTTTCTTTGTATTGTAACTTCTAGCCATTTCTTATTGTACTTCATATCACCTTATCCTTACGCTATCCACCACCTTTATCTCTCTGTGTCGATGTTTGCCACAGCAATAATGAATAAGAGCATCAATCTCTCAAAGTAATTTCTGTAGGCGTCAGGTTTATGACTATAATATATAAAGAAATATTCTCATAACTGCACAGCAGTCACATGGCTAACACGGATAATAGATCAGGAAATATGTCTGTGCCTGTGAGTTCGAATATGCTTTAGTCTTAACGATCTGAGTCTTGATAAGTTACGTAGTTCTACACGGTATTAATTCAACATGTACTATAAAATACACAGGGCCCTGAAAGTACTTCCTAAATAGTTACTATTGGCTGATCGAGGTCCATATTTGTCATACATGGACCTCGACCAGTTTTATAAATTTTAGTAGAGTCTATAAAAGAGTTCATAGATGGGAGATCTTTGTTGCCGTTAGAAGTAAGCAATCTAAACTTTTGGACGTTTTTCCACTCTTAAGGGGATTTTCAATAATTTAGTCTCATGGAGTAATTAATAAACAATATTAATGATACACATCTCTAGAATTAGATATCCATAAATTCATGCCTGTAAATCACTGATGAGTGTACTAAAAATGTGGAAGAAACCTTATACAGAGTAGCAGATAATATTCCCAAAAACGAATTTGTACATCAGAGCAGTTAATGTGCCTTAGATGAACAAATACGATGTATAACGAAACTTAATTCACATTAAATAAAAACTTTGAGTGTGTTTGGAATGAGTGTCTTTTTCTTCTTTTTTTTTGGTAACTGGTCTCCGATATCAATTTTGAATGCAACATCATCCAAGAAATTTAAATTGTCTACGGAATTGCAACTCGGCATTTCTTTTGAATATTTTTAGAACAACGGATGGAGTTCATCAAGGTTGTAATTTCTCTTTATTGATTTCCACTTTTTGGTGAAAACATAATGCGAAAGACACAGAAAGAAGTTGCACTTCCATTTCTATAACGGACGGTGTTTTGCTGATTATATTGACATAAAGGGTGGCAGGGAAACAGACTCTAAGAACTCATGGTGAGAGTTGAAAGAGCGATGTCAGCTGAGCACTGAGTGGCAGTCGAATGGAAGGAGAAGGGATCAAACTGTATAGACAACTGCATGAGTGGACAACTTTAAACATCTCTCATTTTGAGCAATTTTACACATCAATATCGAACTAAAATGAAAGATTGGACCTGGTAACAACCGCCGTGAAGAAGCTGTAAAGTTGTACGCCATATGGGAAATGTTGACAGATGAATGCCTTTTATATAAAACCCAAACTATACATGTCTTTCTTGATTTCAATTTCTTTGCTCAGAGGCGACAGCTGAATATTTGCATAAAATACGGGTAGTAAAGAATCCAGACATTAAGTATCAGAGTTACAAAAGCTGCCCTGAATCTCGTCTGTAGAGGACATGTGGAAACGATAGAGAGAAGTTGCAAGTCGCCAAATATGCTAGCATGCAGTAACTACTTGCTATAGTGAATCGTCAAAAGCTCACCTGGCATGCATCTCTCAAAACTGCCTCTCGAAAACATTCCCTCAATGCTTAATTGAAGGAGAACAACGAACATTTTACAAGTCCTGTGCGTGTAATGGAGGACAAGGTTAATTAGCGGTAAAGCATCAGTTGGCGTGTCTCAAACCAGTGGCTGGTTGCGCAAATCGAAGAAAAAGGAAGACGAAGATGATGTTAATGATGATGATGATGATGACGACGACAACGACGACGATGACGATGATGATATGACAATAATAATGATGGTAGCTAACTCGGCAGAATGTCGTGTCACTGTGAATCGTGATATGTAATCCGGATTCGGACGTCCAATCTTCAAATGGTTCAGTCAGTATTTCTGTCAATAGGGTTTTTTTTTTGTAGGACGTATTCAGGTCTTTATTGGTATACATAGACTCGTAGTTAGAGAATTACAATCATGATCGCGAGAACGTAGTTTCAATCCCTGGATCGGTCGTGCGTTGTGTTCTTCAGCTAAATCCTTCATCACAATTTGCTATCACCCCAACACCGTGACGTGTGGTACACCTTGCGCCTACTCTGACAACGTTGACTTCATAGAAGGAGTGAGCAAAGGCACCGCACAAACATTTGATCACTATAAACAAAACATCTGGACAGATTGTTCAGAAAGAAATTGCAGAACCGTCTTTCTCAAACTACGAGAGACTGCCATCATTCAGCCTGTAGATATGGTGGTATTGTGAGTGATGAATTAGTTATCTTCAAGTGTTACAAACTTATATTTGGTTTATTAAGTTAAGTTGAAAAATGATAATTCTTGTAAATCATTTTACTAATAGAATGTGAGGTCGTATATATGCTTCTTTGGATATATATATATGTGTATGTATATATATATATATATATATATATATATATATATTATATATATATATATATATATATATATATATCTTTATCTTTTATTAAACTTTTAATACTTTTGATATATATTTAAAATAATATAAATTAAATTAATTTTATGTATGGGCTTATGTTTTTCACTGTTTGATTTGCCTAATAGTGGTTTTATCTCTAATTTAATATAATATAATATAATATATTTATACTATAAAAATGGATTTAATCCTAAATCTGATTTTTCCCTGTAAGTTTGGATTTATTCCCTAATATTTTATTATTAATTAATATATATATATATATATATGTGTGTGTGTGTGTGTGTGTGTGTGTGTGTGTGTGTGTGTGTGTGTGCGCGTGTGTGTGTGTGTGCTCGTGCATGTGTGTCCGTGTGTGTATTATATATATGGAAAAGAATACCAGACTTTTGCATATAGAATATATACATTTATGTAGGAAATTGGTGGAAGTAGTCCATAGGGGTAAATTGTTGTGGCAGCAACATACCGTTTTCCATGGCTTGATGCCATGCCACAAGACGAACATCTGGAATGTTGTTTTATAGCTTTGTTATTAAAATAATTAATTGGTACTGCGTGGTGTGGATCTAGCTCTTGCCAATTTACTAATCTCTCTGCATTCTGATAATAGCCCAGTGGAATTTTCCTATTTCTATTTAAAGATTTTTATGTGACCGGGAATGTGAAGCACAGCTGTCTGGAAAAAAATACTACTTTTTTGCTTTTTAAAAATGAGAAACACTAACCGGCACAAAATGATATCCGATGTAATTTAAATTCATCGAGTCTGGAATTTCAAGGTTGCAAGCAGTGGCGTACTGGTTATATCACTTGTGGAACTGAGGCATAGATTTTCAAGATCTTCATTGATTATTGATGGTTGAGTCTTCTTAAAGACGTAGTTGATGGACCTTTGACTGTAGAAGTGGGAGATGTAACACACTTGCAATGATGAAATACCTCCGCAGTCGCTTTAGGCGGAAGGATTTTGTGATTTTAGGCGAGTGAATTTGTGATTTTCTACTTATATGCAAGGATGCATCTGCTGTTGAAGTAACGTACAGATGAAGTTATCGTCTTCATTGATCGCGAATTGACGAAACTGTTTCGTTCCTTATATCTTTCCCTCTTCCTTTATATATTTATCTTTGGCAGTTGCAATATCATCGTCGTATTTGACTAACGAACTATCATCATATCACTTATCAATTGGCAAATGCATTCTGCTTTGGCAAAAGTACAAAGGCTTCCTACTTATTCCAAAGGATACAATGTTCTTAACAATATCATCGGTGGTTTACCCTTATGAAAGCTAATTATATAGACCTTTAATACTGAATGCGAAAATTAGAATTAACCGTCTCTCACGCCTTTCAGCAATCAGTGTCTATTATTAAGGCACAAAGTAAAAAAAAATGCCGGTTTAAACGTTATATCTGTGTGTGTATGTGTGTGTGTGTGTATGTGTGCGTGCGTTTGCGTGCGTGTATGTATATGTATATGTATATATATCAATCTATACACATACATACACACACACATATATAATGTTGTTTATGTTATAATGAAAGCAGTCTTACATCAAACTGAAGGATTACTCAATACATTTGGTACAGAACAAATTAATTGTAGCTTAAGAAGAATAGTATTGACGATAACCACGAGGTTTCTGCCAGCTAAGCCATCATACTATAATTTAACTAAGTTTATCTGGGCTTTATATAGTCCCTGTTAGCTTAAAACTTTTCTCGGATAACCTGGGTTCTGGTGAATGATAATCTTGCTGTGTGGTAGGTTGCGCTGGCCAGATAATTTGTAAACTTTCTATTGATCAAATCTGGGAATGTGCTAATTGTTAAAATTTATTCATGCATATAGACTTTTGTAATTAGGTTTGTAATTTTAGGAGTGTGATCTGGTCTTTGACGTACACAAAAGATTATAGTTTTGGTTTATGTGTTGGTTTTATTTAGATATTAATGTTTTGAGAATGTGAAATTAAAAATTAGAGTTCATTCCAGGGTTTTGACCTTTGTATTTAGTCAAACGTGGAAATAAATCGATGCTATTTTGACGTATTCTTATATCGAAATAAAAATTACTCTATTTATCATAGTGGCAATAATCAGAAGTATCGCAGAATCCATATAACTGTTTAACCAACGATCAATACGGTGCAGTAATTATGCCAAAGATACAATGTTCATTGCAGTCTTTTGACCTTTGGATGTTATTTGATATGTCAGCGGAGTGAACTGGAGCAACGTGAGATGAAGTGTCTTGCTTAGGATCACAGTTAAACCACAATCCTAAGATCACGAGATCATCGCACTAAACACTAAGCCACCCATCTTCACACACATTTACAAGTATTAGATATCTACCAATCTAACTACATACATACATTCATACACAAACACATACAAGCATACATACATATGCATGCATACAACCTGCTGCCGACGAGTAGCAAAGGTTAAGTGAACAGAATGTCGAGCAAATGATTCAATAATTGAGAAAATGAGGAGTGAAAGAAAATTCTGAGCAACTGCGAGGAAGAGTATAAAATATCAGAGCCGACATCGAAAGAGACAATTGGAAAGGAGAGAGGTTGAGAGTGAAATACACTGGCAGGCCGATATTGGATACGGGACTGGAGAACGTCAGACCGAATGTACAACAACAATGGCCCAGTGGTTAGGGCAGCGGACTCGCGGTCGTAAGAACGCGGTTTCGATTCCCAGACCGGGCATTGTGAGTGTTTATTGAGCAAAAACACCTAAGCTCCACAAGGCTCTAGCGAGGGATGGTGTTGAATCCCACTGTACTCTTCCATCAAAACTTTCTCTCGCTCTTTCTTCCTGCTTCTGTCCCAAAGCAGAAGAACCATGGTGTAACCCATTATGGTGTGATAAACTTTCAGACCCTAGTCTAGATTGCGAATCCTCTGTACCCCAGCATGGTTCAGCTCTTCACCCGTTAAAAGCCACCGTTTACGGAATGAGGATAACAACGTAGCTTTCGCACCCGTGCAATTGCCAATCTATCGCCTGTGGTGGGTGGATATTCAAGTTGCCACACGCATTCTTAGTAGCTTAGAGTTGGCTCGAATTAGAGATTATTCTTTGTGGCTAATGGCGTGAGTCCTGATTGGAAGAAGAAGACTACAGCCGCATTCAGAAATTTGTCGAGACGATGCGTAAGTTTATGGTTCTCCACTCACTGTAATGAGGATGGAGATAAGAATGTCGTGGAAAGAAAGCCATTATAATTACACAGATACATGCGTACGTACATCCGTACATATATGACTTTATAATTTTACTTGATAGACTCATTGAACTTCAGGCATACTAGGGTCTGACAGAGACAAACAAACAACCACTGTACCTATATTTTTATTCTGGTACTAATTTTATGGGTTTTTTTTTTACCGAAACGACAAATTACAAAAGCATACACAAAGAGTTCGTACCACAAGCATCAAAGACGTACACAAAGACACACACACACACACACACAAGCGGGCGTGAACACACACACGCACACACACACACACTCATAGACACAAACATACACTTTTCTATAATTTAAAACTTTTATCAATATTTGTGTCGGAAATTAATGTATATTAAACCAATATAAATATATATATATATAAATGTGTGTGTGTCTTCTTGCCTCGTTTTGCGTACATATGTGTGTGAATGTCTATTATTGGCACACTAGTCACTATATATATGTATGTATATATGTATGTATATATATACATATATATATATATATATATATATATATATATATGAAAGCCTGAAAAAGTTTATTTCTACTTGTAGCATTTGAGATTCTCTTTCATCTGGATATATTAATCTAGAAAATTTCCGTGTAAATATTGCATACAATTTCAGATGAAAACGACAATAACACGCAACGCGGATAATATAATTTTTCAGATGATTTTCAAATAATTATTCAGAACTCAATTTTTTTCTCTTGCATTTATTGATATGAATATAGATTTCTTTTGTTGAGATGTATCGGATCATTCATTAAAAAAGATATAAGCTTTCTAACTTCATTTCTGGTCCTGTTTTACGATTGTAATGTATACTCAATAAGAGAACAATGATGAATTTTGGCATAAAGTAATTGAAGTAAACAGCATATGTATATAAGTATAACTATACATATATGTGTGTACATATATGTCTGTCTGTCTATCTATCTATCTATCTATCTATCTATCTATCTAACAATCTATCCATCTATCTATCTATCTATCTATCTATCTATCTATCTATCTATCTATCTATCTATATATATATATATATATATATATATATATATATATATATATATATATATAATGATAAGATCGTTAATTTAAATATCGATCTTATCAATGTATGGCTAGAATGGG
>NC_043013.1:30129037-30199037 GCF_006345805.1 Octopus sinensis
AGAGAGAAAATAAGGGAAGAAAGGAAATTATAAAGGAGAAAGACTACAAATACAGGGGAAAGACTACGAATACAGCCTGTTTGTAATATAAAATACTTTGACACACGTAACCATAATGTATTTGTCAGGGAGATTCAGCGTGACATAGAATGTGACAAGACTGGCCCTTTGAAATACCGGCGCTACTCACTTTTGGCAGCTGAGTGAACTGCAACAAAGTGAAATGAAATATCTTACTCAACAAAACAATGCGCCGGCAGCATCGAACTGGCGTCCTTACGATCATGAGCCGAATACTTCAACCAATAAACTATGTATGTATGTATGTATGTATGTATGTATGTATGTATGTATGTATGTATGTATGTATGTACGTATGTATGTATGGATGGATGGATGGATGGACGGATGCATGCATGCAAGCATGTATGTATGTGGAACAAAAGAGAGGAGTTTTCTTCTAATTTATCTAGACAATTCCATTGCTACTCTCAAGCACTTTTCATTTCTTGCTGCAGAAATTTCTTTGCTTTTCAGCAATATACATCTATAAGAAATGCCTTTTGAAAGCGAATACCGCAGTACCGTTGCTTTCTTTCCATACAGCCACCATCAATAAGACATATATATTGCTGTGTATGTCTACATGCACGCATGTATGTATATAGATACATCGCATGCTGTTCCGTTTTGATGTCACCAAAAAAAAAAAAAGCGACCATTCAAGTGAGAAATATATAGCGCAAGGTTTAAATGCGAACTACTGTAACTTTCATGTCGGATAATGCAGTAGTGGAACATGCTTATATAGCAGGCCCTGTATTATCTGGCAAACAATCTCTAAATAAGTTTGAATGTTTGTTTGATAATATATGAAACGTTACACTATTCAAGATCATCTAAATATTATAATACTGGCATCGAAATTTTAGTATCGTGTATATTAAATCACACACACACATGCGCACTTATACACACACACGCACACTTACACACACACACGCACAGACCCATCGCCTTACCTGAACCTGTATATGAACTATATCTTTTAATATTTCTGTCATAATTATAAACTAATTAATTAACAAATTATCCTAATTAATATAGTTAATAAGCAGTAACGATTAATGGCCAAATCGAATTGATTTGTGGCTGACATGTAAGTTATATTGATTTTTGGTTGAAATGCAAGGATAATTAACCAAACTATATTTATACAGCTTATGTAATTATTTCACAGAAATGACGTATGAAGGATATCTCTCGACTGTAACTTATGTGAAAGCCATACAACATCAGTTTCGATTTCTTGGTGTTTTTAATATCTCACTGCTTTATAGCTGTGAGAAATCAAATATTGTAATGCGAAATATTGTAAATTGATGAGAACATACTTAACATTTCTGCAGATATGATTTGGATCATGATAAGTAGATAACAAAAGAACACACGTGTTAATAACTACAAATGAAATACAGTGCGGTATATGTATTTTTTCTCTCTCCCTCTCCTTCTCTCTGTCTCTCTCTTTCTCTGTATATATATTTGTATATATATATACATATGTATATATATATATATATATATATATTATGTGGTGTGTGTGTGTATATATATATATATATATATATATATATATATATAACTGAAGTTGTCTGTGTGTGTGTGTGTGTATGTGTGTGTGTGGCAGGGTTGGTAGCCTTCAACTAATACTATCTTCTCCGAGACCCTTTGGCGCAAGTTGACCAAAATTGAGAGTATGATAGAAGAGAAGGCTTGCTCTTTATTCCGTAGAAGAAAGAATTCAAATGGGACCATGTTAAAACTAAAAATTATTTACATCAAAAAAGTGCTTTTTTTCTATGAAAATCTCAGTTTTTAAAGATTTTTTTAACTGCTTTATCACCATTTTTCAGTGTATTTGAACCATAAAAATGTTCACTTTAAGAGAATAACAAGCTACATAATGCAAATTCCAATTCTAAAGGGTCGAAAATAAATTTTTTGTGAAGTCATTGGTTTTGAGCGAACGACGGATCAGCTGATCCAATGCAGAGGAGTAATGTTCGCTGCGTGGATGCACTAATTTTCAAGGTCGTCAACTGCTACAGCGTTGAGTACAATTCAGCAATTTCAATCGATTTTTTAAGTGTACGAAAGAACATTTTGCTCAGTCATTTGGACTGCACTGCCTTTGTATGCTGCAACATATTATAGCTGCTGTTAGCTAAAAAAAAATATACCAACGTATCTACGGCTGTCTAAAAATTTATCTTTTGCACTATACAAGTAATACTATACAAATAATCGGCATAAACTTCGTTTAGACCGAAAGGCTGCAGCTGTACGAGCGCTGCTGAGAACGATGTTCAACGTGAACTACGTCTGAGTAGAAACGCTGCCTCTACGGCATTTGCCAGAGCTGCAGAGAACGATGCTCAACGTGAGCTGCGTCTGAGAAGAGACGCTGCTTCTACTGCATCTGCCAGAGCTGCAGAGACAGCAGATAACAGATCCAATCTACTGGGGGTGTTTCTCAGTACAGGGCCAATAGGCAAGGTATTTCGAGAGCAGTAAAGTCACGATGATGTGAAACTTTCTTGAATGACCAACGCTAAATCAGTGTCCTTATAATACTGTACATAAAGTTATTTTGTACATGATTAATATTCTCCATCATTGGAGCTGCGGTCTTCTGTTTGGTATCTCGGGCAACAAAAGATGTAACGTTTATGCTTCGTTCATTACTCTGATGATGTTCACACTGAACTTGAAACACTTTCTTAGAGTAGCTCATGCTGAGCATCGTTCCCAGCAGCTCTTGCAGCTCGTGCAGCTGTAGCTTTTCGGTGAAGATGAATTCTACGCCGATTATTTTTGTTGGTTTAAGTGATTCTTATTTGTGGGTATGGCAGTCGTAGCAGTTGTGCGATCTGCACGCTGTTACTATCTACGATGTTCAAGTCAAACCTTCAATGGATATATTTTGATTTTACAGATTTCTTTTAGTTATACGTGATGTAAAATAGTCGATTTTATTCATTTTACAGGTACAACCACGATTCATGTTGCCCACTCGTTTGGCTTCAAACTAGCATTTTGTTTTGTGTTTTTGTAACCACAAACTGTTCTTATTAAGGTTTTGGAGTTTCCTGTACTTTTTCTTAATGAATACTGTTACAGTGTTCACTTCTTAACATATTTTCAGTGCAGTTCGAAACTTGAGCTTAATTTTGCTTTAAATCTACGGGTAATGTTTTTCTCCATAATGTTAATAGAAGGAATATTAACCAACAATACCAACAATTGAAGTCGGCATTACACAGTTGCAGTACATTCAGAGCAAACTCGAGCTTCGCCACACTATACTTTTATTCTTAGATTGAAACTATGTCAAAACTTTGTTAACGCGACATCAAAGTCTGCCGTTTTAAGCGCAACTGAAAAACAAACTCGAGCAACGCCGGTCTGTACTGCTAGTAATTAATATAGGCAGTGGTGTGCAATGTGTTACCGAAAATGAAAACTATAATTTTCATTAAATATGACTAAGAGTGTTTAAACACCTACATTACTAGAAACAAGAGCTAAAACACCATGATGCTGCAGCCAAAGCACATAATTGTATTCACACACACACACAAGCACACATACACACACACACACATACATATATATATATATATATAATATATATATATATATATTATATATATATATATATAATATATATATATATATATATATATATATAATAATATATATATATATATATATATATATATATATATATATATATGTATATACAGGTTCGGGCAGATAAATTGAGAACATTTTTACAATGTATAAAACTGGTTACAATACTAAAATATTGGTAGTAGACAGATACAATTTTAATGTAACATTGTTTACGACACAAACATTTATCACTCAATATGGCTGCCCCCTTTTGGTCAATTATTCCCTCCACACAACAACAAAATGTATTTGCAGTTTCCACAGTGATGCAGGTCTTCAAACTGTTGACACTCAAGTGTGGTGAAGCATTGGTCTTTGCTTGAAATATTCCACATAAAAAGTAATCAAGAAGGCTAAGATCTGAGTTATTACCAGGCAAGATGTTGCCCCTCACAAAAAATGGCACCTTCTCACCATTGAGGGCCTGTGTTACTTGTGAGTCATGGCTTGGTGCAGAATCTTGGATAAGCAACACATTGTTAAGTTTAAACTTCTGCTCCATCCAAGGTAACAGAGAGTTCTTCGGGATGTTCAAATACTCCTTTGCACCGATCTTCAAGCCAGACACAATAAAATATGGACCCATGACACTTCCATCACTTGCCATGGCTCCAAATACCATCACAGAGGCAGCATTCTTAGTTTCAAACACGGAACGTCAGAAGGGTTATATGCAATCACTTGAGAATTCCTGCGATTCATCTCAGTGCCCACAGTGAACTTCTCTGTATCCACAAACGCAAGGAGTTTCCTGCACATTAATGCATGATGAATAATAAAAGCATTGGGCATTTTTCAGCTCTGATTGCTTTGGTCGTAGCTAGTAGGAGGTGATGGCGTTGGTGTATGCATGTATATATGTACGTTTATGCTTTTTCTCTTATTTAAACCAATAAACATTGAGTGCATTTGGTGAAGAGTAAAATATGTAATTGGAAATGAATACAAGGTAATTATATACAGACTACCACTAGTTTCATCTGGACGTATGTAGCCCTTGTAGTGGGTATATGATTAACTTACATCCTCTGATCTCACCCAATAAATGCAGAAATACGCCACATGTTTATTTGGTTAAATCTCTTTGGAAATGAGATTTACGAAATGTGTGACGAAGCACGTTTCATTAAAGAGATATCTTGTCATACTGCAAATTTATTTTGATTTGATATTGAGCCATATCTGAAGAATATGAAATAGATATAGACCCATCATATCGTTTCGATGTTTCCGGAAACCAGTCGTAGACAGCATTTGCACAATTAGAAATAATTAATAATAGTATATGTTATTATTGAAAATGTATGATTTATTATTGATCCACACCTAAAGAATGTGACATATATATATATAAACTACACGCAGCCACTTTCCTTTTTTACAAGATACCAGTGGTAGCCGACAGTTAAACATTTGAACTCTACTTATTAAAATTTAACAAACGTGCGTATGCACTTACATACACAAACACTCACACATTCATACTCAAGACACTAGCTCACATATATGTAAATATGTGTGTATTTCATGTAAAATTAAATTTGCTTTGAAACCAGAAACTAATAAATCAAGAATATTATTCTATTTATTACCCTTAGTAACGGATAGGTTATTTAAAGATTAGTCGCCTTGTTTATCGATTTTCTACTGCTGTGCAAAGCAAATTTATGGTGGTGAGTCTTGCTGCGAAAATGTGTCTTCCTGTATCATAATTTCATAGCGTGTCTAAATAAAATTCAGTTATGAATCCGCATAGATTTATGTATGTACTCATAAGTGGTCTAGTACAACTTCAAAGATTTATTAGCTAAATAATCATTTTAAAAACATTCACCAAATATGAACTTTTACAATTGTAATTAAATGGAATTCTACATCCTGTAGTGTCACTGACATAGAAAAAATCGTGAATATATTTGAAACTCTTTATAGTATAAATTGTTAGTTGAAATATTTCCCTATCTCCTTAAAGAAATAATTTAGTACGGTGAAGTTTGTCTTAAATTATATATCAAAAACGAATATTGATATTTGTAATGATGATAATTATACCCCCACGCGGGAGAATCATTCAAATATTGCATATAATATAATTACAATAAACACTATATAAATATAAGTGTATGCATATATGTATGGATGCCCTGATGTTTGTATTTATGTATTTATACACACAGACAAACACACACTCACACACACATACACACATACAAACACACATATATATTTATATATATTTAGACATGTTCTTGACCCCCAGACAGAAGATAAACTATTTTAACTTCAATTCTTTATAAACTTTTACTGATATTTGATAAAATGAGATACATCGAAACCGGTAATATTTTCTTTACATAACTAAATTCCCTCATAAATTGAAATATCTTAGACTTACTTCTATGCTATTTCTACCCCATCCTTTATATACATACGTACATACATACATGCATACATACATACATACATACATACATGCATACAAGCATACACACATACATACATACATACATACATACATGCATACATACATACATACATACATATATATAATATATATATATATATATATATATATATATATATATATAATATATATATATAATATATATATATATTACTCTTTTACTGTCTTACTTGTTTCAGTCATTTGACAGCGGCCATGATCCAGCACCGCCTTTAGTCGAGCAAATCGACCCCGGGACTTATTTGTTGTAAGCCCAGTACTTATTCTATTCGTCTCTTTTACCGAACCGTGACTGGGACACAAACACACCAGCATCGGTCGTCAAGTAATGCTAGAGGGACATTTATTTATTTATTTATATTTATCTATATTTGCATGTACATATGAACATCTGTCCACAATATGATAATATAAAACGAGGTCAACGAGTGAGGTCAAGTTGTTCGAATAAGCTGTTCAGTTAACGTCAATAACTCTAACCTTAATCCCTCCATGTCTTGCCCCTCAGCTTATAAATACAATTTTTACACTCTGACACTCTACCAGATCATATTTTCCGCTGAGTGCGGGCTTAGGCATGCCAGAATCGCTGGCCAACTCCCCAGCGTACACATTTCAACGTTTGTACTTGTTTGTTGTTTTACGGTGTCTTTGATAGAAAGAATGAGTTATTCGCATTTTTCCGAAATGTTAGTATGCAAAATAGAATGATTATGCTAGTGCAGATTTCATCATGGCCAATGCTGATATTTTGAATTACACATGTATTTTGTCCCTGAGCACATATTCAGGATCGGTGATTGTTTTCTTTTTTCCATTACTTTTAATGTTATTGGTTGTATTTTTTAAAAATAAAAAACAAATATTTGTGACAAATATGGAGACATCTAAGTGTTACTGTTGTAAATGCTATTGCATGGTGGAGTGATTTTTCCTAACCTGCTTTGAACTTGGATTTAGGGAAAAGTATAAAGGGTTTAAAAATATATGTTTGTGAGATAGTATGATTGTGTGTGTGTCTGTGCATATAAATTTCTCTTTTTCAAATATTTCATTTTATAGAATCTGTTGCAGAGTACTCCCCTCATCTCATTGGTGGTCGAAATAAGTTGATATTGAATAAAAAAAAAGAGAAGATAATAACTAGCTTAAGCATGCAGCTAAATATGCTAACTTTAACAAGCAAAATTGAAACATGACACAAAAAATGGTCAACAAAGTAGTTCGAATTCCGTCGATGCAGGCTTTACCTTTCATTCTTGTGGGGGAGGATAAAATAAGTACCAGTTGATCGATTTACCCACTCCCCCGAAGTTGCTGTATTTGAGCCAAAGTTTGAAACCAACATTAAATCATCTATATTTGCGGCAACGAGAAATCTACAGAGTGAAGAATAGCCGACTAAAAACTTTAAATTTAATTAACACTTGTGTTCCTACCCTGCTTATATAACTAAATGCAATGGCCCAGTGGTTAGGGCAGCGGACTCGCCATCATAGGATCGCGGTTTCGATTCCCAGACCGGGCGTTGTGAGTGTTTATTGAGCGAAACCACCTAAAAAGCTCCACGAGGCTCCGGTAGGGGATGGTGGTGATCCCTGCTGTACTCTTTCACCACAACTTTCTCTCACTCTTACTTCCTGTTTCTGTTGTACCTGTATTTCAAGGGACCGGCCTTGTCACTCTCTGTGTCACGCTGAATATCCCCGAGAACTACGTTAAGGGTACACGTGTATGTGGAGTGCTCAGCCACTTACACGTTAATTTCACGAGAAGGCTGTTCCGTTGATTCGGATCAACCGGAACCCTCATCGTCGTAATCGACGGAGTGCTTCATATAACTAAACATACTTTGTCCTTTCTTGCTGATCAATATAAAGATAAAAATACAGTTTCTTAATTGATTAAATATATACTATATATATATATATATATATATATATTATATATATATATAATATAATATATTATATATATATCAGTTTCACTTACGTCTTTAACCATCTTATGATTTATAGATGAGTAAAGTTAATTACACTCTATATTTTAAATAGATTTTTATTCAACAATCAATCCCTCGCTGCCTGATAATTAAGAGGTCGATAGATTTAAATATTGCTTACTTAATATAGTTACTAAATAATTTTTGGGCTTATGCCGTTATAAATATTTTTCAAAGCTTTTGATCAAGTAGTATGGGTCTATTTCTATCACATTACTGAATTTACTTGAATAAATTTAAATCTTTCACAGAGGAGCTGCTTGGATAAACATATTTAGTCGTATAGTTGGTAAGAAACTTAGTCATTGCATATTTTCAAGTTTGATTTTATACGACAAAATATGAAAGGGTAAAAGTTGAAACATATAATTAATATATTCCATAATTACTTGTTCTAAGAAGTGTTCTACATCCAATCAACTTGAAACTAAATATCCAGTGATTTTGGAATTGTTTGCTCGCTTCGAAGGGAGATATTTTTTGTGTTCAATTCTCAAATTAGTATTTCCTTCTTCTTTTACATGTTTCAGTTATTTGACTGCGGCCATGCTGGGGCACAGTATTGAAGTTTTTTTTAGTCGAAGAATTCGACTCTGGGACTTTCTTTTAAGTCTAGTACTTATTCTATTAATTTCGTTTTTTGAACCGCTAAGTTATAGGGACTTCAAGAATCCAGCACCCGTTGTCAAGCGCTGGTGGGGAACAGACACAAAGAAACACACAGCCACAAACACGCACAATATATGTATATATGTATGTATATATATGTATATATATATATATATATAATATATATATATAGATATATATATATACATACATACATACATACATACATACATATATACACACGATGGGCTTCTTTCAGTTTCCGTCTACCAAATCCGCTCACAAGGTTTTGGGCTGACCTGAGGCTACAGCAGAACACACCTGCCCAAGGTGCAACGCATTGGGACTGAACTTGAAACTATATGGTTGAGAAGCAAGCTTGTTAGCTCACAGCCACGCCTACACAAAAAATTTGAATAACTGGAGATATCAGTGAAATAGAAATAATCTATTAATAGAAAAAATATTTCTGTTAAATATGTTATTCTTAACAATACCGCTGAGCATTTCGCCCGGCGTGCTGACGTTTATACAAGCTCGTCGTCTTGTGTAAGTATATATTAAACTATATATGTATTAGAGTATCTCTGTTGTTAAGCCTTGGTTATATGGAGTTCAACTGAAATATCTATAAAAGAATCGGACAATTGAATGCAAATAAAAAATATACTGCTTGCTTTTGATTGAATTTCGATATAAATATAAATATCATTTTGAAATTACTTATTTGGAATAGAAGAGAATACAAAAAAAAATCGATGACGAGCAGATGTGATAATGTTTAGTTTCTGTTCGGAAATTAACGCCAAATTGCCACTGTAACTTTCTATGCACAAAAATAGTAAATTATTAGAGAATTGTATACACGTTTCTGTGCCACGTATACAAACGTTGAAGACAGAGTAATGGTGATCTCATACTTTTGATTCATTTTATTCTATAATCTCAAAAACTATGAATTGATTTTATTAGAACAGTTTTTAAAAGGAAACCAGCATGCATTACCAAAACATCGGCGAAATATTTATGATTCTAAATTCGTAGAGCAGGACCAATAGAGAGATGGATAATTTCGTTAGTTTACCGAGAAAGCTCTCTCTTAAATCAAGGTGGAGTATTCTCTATAATTCAACAATACAGGACTTAGCTTGCATTGCGAAATAATTTTGAAACGTAAATATAAGCCCAAACATTTTCATATCTTTCTCAGAAGCAGGTGACTAGTGATTCTCCTTACTCACTCTGATCTATGTGTTTTACCATTCCGTTTTGCTAGATTTGTTGAAGGAATGCTAGTTACAATTTGGTAACAATTTCCAAAGTAAGTCAGCGTGGTTGACCAGTGTTTTCATAAACTTCAGGTAGAAGCGGGGGCTGCTTAATCATGGATATGACATGACAAATAAATATTAAATTACGAAGAAGTAAAGTAAAATAGTTGCTCATTTGTAGGCATTTTTTCAGATGTTACTAGTTTTTGATGTGGTAGTTTCATAAATAAGAAGAGAGTAAAGTAAGCTTTAGTCTCGACTGGAAACTAAAATGCCGCTCCGTGACACAGGAGGGAATGATATTCTCGTAAGGGGAGAAAACAGCTGGAATTTCGTGTGGGCAACTGATGAAGAAAAAACTCACTGCTGCAAGTCGAGTCTGAATTATAATTTATATTACATTATAAATGAAACACGTCTCATTTAAGCAAACCTAAACACATGGGGTAAATAAAATCAGAATAAATGTTTAATCATTCTTTTTTCTATCAAGCTTTATATTCGGCGTTATAAACTATATTGTAGTATTTCAACCTGAATAAATCAATTTTCCTCTGCAATAAACTTCGATTTTAAAACATTTTTGCCAGGGATTTGTACTACATATGCAAAAATGTGTTTCCAATTGTTTGCTGTGTCATCCGATTATCAAATAAAGTTGATGAAGTGTTTGCATGTTTCACTGGGTATTTTCTTTGATGCATTTTTAGCGAGTCTTTGATAACGACAGTTTTATTATCTCCAAGTGAATGTCACGTAGTTGAGTGAATTTTTCTCGAATCTTCTACTGTAAACTGCTTAATCAAACGTATTATGACATTTAAACAGTAAAAAAGATGTTGTGAAGGTCGTGATTCTTCTTTTAAGCAAGCAATACTCGTGTAGCATTGTCACCCTTACTGCCATAGAACTGAACAATCTCCACCTTTGAATTATATAAGTATTAACATAAATCAAGCTATGCTATAAAAGTATCGGTCTGCGGTCGCTCGATTGCAGAGATTGTTGTCATCAACTGACCAAGATACCAAGCACTTCCAAAACCATATCAGACAATACAACACTGCACTATAGATGAATCATTTGGAGCCACAATAGATTTACCCGAGCCAGGATTCATGCAAACTTTTAAGAACCAGGGTTAGGTTTATCATCGGATTGTCTCTCTACTACATTTGTCAAATGAATTATCAAGATCGGCTTTTCGTTGTTTATAATCTGTACCTGTTTTTTGGTTACGAAATAAGTGAAACAAAACGTGTTTTTGAATATATACATATATGAGTTGAAAACGCTCTTTTACCATTACACTTAGCATCTATGTTCCATGATTGCATGGGTTGGAGAGTTATTACTGTAGAAAGTTAATATCTCAGCTACTCGCAGTTGAGACCTACGTAATCCAGACGGCATTTTAAAATTTCATTATTCCCTTTAACCCGGGCAACGCCGGGTATCTCTGCCAGTACATATATCATCATCATCATCATCATCATCATCAGAGAGCGAGAGTGGGAGAGTGAGATAGATGAATAGAGAGACACTGGCATATCTGGGGATAAGATTATCCCCATTTGATATGAAATTACACGTGTTTACGTGTGTATGTGAAAGCAAAAGAATAGTTGGTAAAGGCGGGCAGTTGGAGATGAATAAGGTTATATGATACTGTGAAAATATGCATCGTTTAAAAAGCAGCGACGAATTCCATTGGTTGTTATGATGCAAAGGCTAGGTTGTTAATGGGAAGTAATTTAAGAATTTCATTGAAAGTAAGATGGGTACGCGATGCCAAAATTAAAATGTCAACATCTGTAATTAAATCATGCAATCCTGGAGAGGCCGGTGTTGTGTTTATATAGTCGAAATATTTCTAGCTACACAAATATGTAATCCTTTTATTTCCTGTTTAATTTGGGCTTGGCAGGTGAGCATTATAAGGATGTGATAGCCGTATATAAATATGCTTTATATTTTTAACGTAATTCGTTTATTTGTTATTCTATTAAACATTGGTTTTATTTATATAAGATGGATGAGAGTGAAAGAAGAGAAGAAGAAAACAATGATAGATGGGTGATGGAAGCGGTGGAAGGGGTGGAAGGACTTTATATGGTACTATTGTATGAATATGCGTAATTCTAACAAATGCCCTGAAAATTAGGTTCATACAGTAGTGATGGCAGGTGTAATAAATACGGGTAATTTAATAGCGTTAACAGGAGTTGACTGGTTTCATAAGGCATAATTGAAATAGCAGAAAAATATAATGTTATAAACGTGTGATTAAGAAGTTTGTGGAAGGCTGGAGTTGTATGAAGAGAAAAAAAGTTCTTGTGAGTGAACTATTGGTTTCAGATTTTGGTACAAGGCCAGCAGTTTCAAGAGAAGGGGTTAAGTCGATTACATCTTCCCCAGTGTTTAACTGGTACGTACTTTATCGACCCCGAAAGGATGAAAGTTGAAGTCGACCTCGGCGGAATTTGAATTCAGAACGTACAGGCGATCGAAATGCCGCTATTTTGTCCGGCGTGCCAACGGTTCAGCCAGTTCGCCGGTCACTGCTGATTGAAATATTGCCTATATATTCATTGCCTATAAAAGGTGATGTGGTTCCAGGTGTATATTTGTGATTGAGCAATTAGGAATAATGTCAATTGTTCTTAATTGTAGTAAAAATTTTGTAAATGTACATAAAATTTGATTTACTTTACGTCTGTACAGTCCATTGTATTTCATTTTAAATAAAGACTCCAAAATAATGAATTGATTGGGTACCAAATATCTCCAATATAAAACATCAAAAACATTTCAAATGTATTTTAGTGTATTCTCATTTCGCGTATGGTTGGAAGAGCAAATTTTTAGACATTTTCTCAGAGTGTACTGTTAATGTGTGTGTGCCAGTGTGTGTGTGAGTGAGAGAGAAAGATATAAAGAACGTGTGCAGGTGTATGTAGGAGAGAGAGAGAGAGAGAGAGAGAGAGAGAAAAGATGTGTGTTTGTGTGTATGTGAGAGAGAGAGAGGGGGGATGTGCATTTGTATGTGTGTGTAGGAGAGAGAGAAAGAGAGAGAGAGAGAGAGAGAGGGTGTATTTGTTATTGAAATTAAAAATTATGCCAGGAAACTAAGGTCAGTGTGAATACGTGTAGTATTTAATAATAAGCCTATTAAACAAAGTACCAATATTCTTTGCAGAGCTGTTCGTTTCTTTGCTGATATTCCATCATACAAGACCAACGTTAGTTACGGTTGTTACTTATTAAAAGGGCGTAGTAGTCTGGACCACAAACCCTTACTTGAAAGGAGTATCGCACGTTTCTGCAAATACCTCACTTATCCTACGGCATGAGGAATATACTAACAACGATATTGACATTCGATCATCGCATGCATGCTTTATACATCGACGATCGCAACAGCAATAACTTTTAACACCATCCTATTTATTGTTCTAAGAAGGTACCGAGCTATAAATGTACATTAGCTATAATGCATTGAACATATAGAGAACTACATTTATATTTCAGACGGAACAGGTTTACATTCCGGTCGGCCAGCATTATTTGAGACGACCGGAAACAGGCTGTACACCAAAGTATCATTCTCGTAGACAAGAACTATATATGTGTGTGTATGCGCGCTCGTGCGTACGTGTGTATATGTGTGTGTTTGTGTGTATATGCATGTGAATATATTTATACTAGTGTATGTAGACACACTTATACATTACCATTCATTATCTGCTCATGAATTTACCCTTTCATAAAAGAGATCGATAAAGTAATTATAATTAATCAATTATTTATCTTTGCTGCAGAGATGTTCTCTTTAATTGAGGAGCCAATGTTACCAGCCTTGATATCTTTGAATCATGTCCCAAACATTAGGACTGTAACCCTTCTGTAAAGTCATGGAATATAGCCTTTAAACAGCTGAATCACAGACGGTTGAATACTGGAATCAATCATATGTAAATGCAGTAATGCTTCTTCATATTCTTATTTCGAATGCAGTTGCGAATGACCTATCATTCAAGATTTCCGAAGTGAATAAGCAACGCAATTAATTATATTCTATAAATTGTATTAATTTTATATAAATGTGTTTCATTGCATTAATATATGGAACGGTACAATACTCACCTCCTAAGAAATGGTTAGATTTATGTAACTTCAATCGTGGAAAATTTTGCAAAACAATATATAGGTTTGAATGCAGAAGAGATATCTAGATTAAAACATTACTGATTTTTTCGGACAAGTATTTTAGAATAATAGTTTTGCTTTAACTAGAAATAACTTAAAATCTTGGCTAAAGTTTTTGAGAAGTATTTCAAAATGTGTAAGCGTCGACTAGAAGATAGTCAAGTTTTCCTGAACGTCATATCAACTTTAAGTTAAACGATGAGCGTAGCAAGATATAACCATCTCTTTTCACGGGGGGGGGGGACTGTTGTGGTACAACAAAACGAATAATAATAGATTGAAAATTCTAAAAATATTTGTTCATATATAGCACGAATGAAAATTTGTGCGTTGGAAATGGGACCTAGCATTTGGCAAACCACTTTTTCTTAATTTTCTTCGTTTTTGTGCCAACCAATCTTCAATGCGAAT
Organism: Octopus sinensis; assembly: GCF_006345805.1. Classification (NCBI taxonomy): domain Eukaryota; kingdom Metazoa; phylum Mollusca; class Cephalopoda; order Octopoda; family Octopodidae; genus Octopus; species Octopus sinensis. The sequence continues at coordinate 30,143,742 of NC_043013.1, forward strand.
TTTTGGTTCGTGACATATTGATACGTTTTATTAATTTTGTCGCGACACCGATCTACATACTGATGGTTCTAATAATAGACTGTACATTATGTTTGATTATTACAATCAGATAGAAAGCGGACTTGTTCCGTTTCTGCAGATTATTTATATTAATTTGCAGCACTTGCGTGTTGCTATAATTAGTAAATAACATATTTTACTGATAATGAAATTGCTTATTGTATCTACCATAAGAAAAAAACATAAGAAAACATATAATTTTCTATCATATATTTTTGTTCTTCAAGGAATAATAAAGTTATCCTAACTCGTTCGGATATTTTTTCTCGAACCTAGCTTCGTGTATACGTAGTTGAAACAACTACGGGTTAGTTCGATGCACCATATTCTTCTACTACCATTTGGAGTTCTGGATTTGGATTCAACCTAATTCATTGCATCTAGAAATAAATAGGTACCATGATTATTTTGTAATACAATATTCATTAATCTCAATAACTATTTGATTGATGGCGTTGAAGTGAATAGAATGTCTCGTTGTTATCGGTGTTCAGCCTCACGTCAGCTTCTCTTCATAATGCGAATGATGAACTGTATTCTACCCACAGTCATATAATCCTTCGTTTAGTTCTAGTAAATCGTGGTCTACATTACAAAATCCGTTGTTTCAAGACACCTTCCGCACAGATTATGTGAACATAGTTCGAAAGTAATTGTTCGAAAACAATTATTCGAAAATCATTTGTTCGAATCGAAAATCGTATGAATGAAAATTATTCAAAAGGACAGTTATACGAAATGTTAATTATTCTAATTTTTTGAAACATTTATTTAAACATAAATGATAAAACCAAAATTTAAGTATACAAATTATATTAAGTTCAAATAACTGTTTTTCGCATAATTGTTTCCGAATATTGATAGTTATCGCCAAGATAACATTGCAGTCCACTAAAGTAGGACGGGTGTTGGAAATCATCGCCTCTAGCTAGCTATGTGACATACAAACCTGTGTCCATTACAACCTTCGAACAGGTAAGGGTCAGCAGCTTCCCCTTGCTTGTTCAACATCCTCAAACTAGTTTCAAGGTATTTGCCTCTTATCAATGTGGAGTAGTCGAACCCAGCAGGCGTCTCTGTTGACCGTCTGTTCGAAGGTTTATTTAGCTATATTCAGTAGAATACATCCACTGGTTTTCAAAAATAGAAATATGAATTTTTCTAAATCTCTCTACAGGAGACAACGGCAGATATGTGTGTCGGATAGCTAGTTCGAGGCGATGGCCTCTTGCAGCTAATCAACAGCAACATTCGTTCTATTTTACTGAACTGCCATCTTAGCTTGGCGATAACTATTAATATCCAGTATTGTCGTATAGTCTCCTTTAGAGAAATTGAGAAATATTAATATTTCTGTTTTCGAATAACTGTTTTCGAACAATTCTTTTCGAACAAATTTCATGACACGTTCCACACACTTGGATGGAGATACGACTGACAGTCCTAGCAGGAAGATTACTCGCGTGGATGCTCTTCGATTTTGTGGAATACGTTGTGTTTGTGAAGCTTTCAAGCTCCAATAAAAGTAAAGTATCACTCGAACGTTATATCTAAAATTTGTGTTTAAATAATTTCCTAATATTTAAATTAAGCAATCATTTTAAATGTTTGGAAAATAATCAGAAGTACTGCTCGAAGAAGTGATCTACATGATATCTTAAAAATTTAACCCGTAGTGCTTTCTCCTGTGTGACATGGTTTAGGACGGTTCATAATATATCCTTAACTACCCGGGAATATTTTCACCTTCAGTCACAACGTTTTACCTCATCTGTAATGATCCGGAAAAACTACGATGACAAAATAGAAACATGATGCGTGTTGGGTATTGGGGTAATATACGATGCTGTGTATTTTCGTATTTCAGAATAAATTTGAATGTAAACTGTTACTTAAATACATACAATTGGTCCAAAATTAAGTTAATAAAATTCTACTGCAGTTGTTTGTACAATTGGAAAGCTTCACAGTTAATCTATTCACAAGAACGTAAAAAGCGGAAGTGCTAAAAGTTGTCTTACAATATTTTTGGAATAATTACACCAGTTAAGTTTAACATAGTTACCTTATGAAGCATATGAACCTCACATCCTATGTCCTGTACATCATCGGCATAATGGGGGGTAATAGCTATCTATGTATATGTATTCGCATATATTTAAATACATACTCACACACACACACACACATACATACATACATACATACATACATACATACATACATACATACATACATACATACATACATACATATATGCATACATAGAGGAACTAAATACTTGATGCACAAAAGGGATAGAGATGCAGGAAAAACAGTAAAATGAGACAACGGAAGCACACTTTGTAGAGTTAAGACCGAAGATATCTCCCACATCATAGGCAGTTATCCGAAAATATCATCACGGTTTTATTTACCGATTCGGCATGGTGTTGTAGCTAGGACACTCTATAATGAAAGCCGTTGGAAGGATAGCCCCAAGGACAAAGAAATAAGAATCCATATTATGGTGGTGGCCATAGCCACTCATAATAAAAAGGAGTACTGGTGGAATGTCCCAGGGAAAAACTCATTAAAATGTAAGCACAGGAGACTTGATATAATGATTTGGTATAGAAAAGAGAAACTGTGTACAGTTGTGGAGATTAGTTGCCCAGCAGATGTTAACATAAAGCTGAAGATCAGTGGAAAAGTGAATACCTACATTGAACTACTGAGAAATCTGTAGATACTCTATCCAGATTAGAAGTTTAGGTTTATAGTTGTAATTATTAGGGCCTTGGGATACGTAACACGCGGCCTAAATACCAATCTTGAGAAATTAGGCTTCACGAAACCTGAAAGGAGGAAACTAATTCGAAGACACAGTTCCAATTTATCAATGGAACCGTAAAAATCATGAAGATTATCATTTAAATATATATGAACATGTTTCGACATGCAACTATATGCATGTGAATACATACATAAAACAAAACATACATGCAATATAAGCTTTTCGTTCTGTTTGCACCACACGGGCACACATACACACAGAGAGTTCTCGTCATAGCTATTGAATATGAAAATAGCTCATGATTGAAAAACAAAAACTATCTATTACGTTTGCACCTTTATTTCCCCATTGTTTTATATTTCTGGAACCCATATTGGAACAGTTAATACGAGAGAGAAGGCAGAAAGTCGTTCTTAAGGGAATGAGAATTTTCTTTTAAAACTGTAGGGAATTTGGTACTATTCAGTAATTTTTAGGTTCTTTTCTAACAACTTATAGCACTCTCACATATATGAATTTTAACACCGTCACTAACCCAAAATATGTATTCCGGATATAAATTTGTTGTCATGCATAAAAGCAAAATCGAAACCCACTTTTGTTGCGAGGAAACAGTGTACACATTCCAAATGGATTATATTAACTTAATTACAATAAAAGAATAAGTAATTATATATCTATCTATCTATATTTATCTCTTTCACTCGCTCTCTCTCTTATATATATATATATATATACTATATATATATATATATATACATATATATATATATATACATATATAACGAGAGAGAGGGGGAGGGGGAGAAAGAGAGAGAGAGATAAATTTTCCAAGTATGAAACGTACTCTCGATATGATTTAAACCAGATTTGAAGCAAACTAGATTTGAAGCAAAAGATACACTATATGTAATAAGTACATATATGCATACATGTACAAAACGTTCTTCACACACGTATCGCACATAGATGCTCATATATATACATATATAGGCGCTCATACAAGTATATATACATGTATATATATGTATATAAATAAATATACCAATAACACGCTGGCTTTTACTAATTCCAAATAAATATATAAATACATACGATATGATGGGTAATTAATAAAGTTTATACCAGTCCATCATTATTTACCATCATTGAAATATGGGTGAAGTGAATGAATATAAATGAAAATATTGTCAGTGTTTTCACATGAATTATTACCTCATTACTTCAATCGAGAACTGAAATATTATACAAAAGGTGCTACACTGGTAATCTTCGAACGTAATAACAGATTGCCACATTACATAAATTACAAAGACAGACTAATTGCAAGCTTTAATAATTGACAACGGAATTACTATAATACACGAAATTAAATTCTTTTCTGTTGGAATTTACAGTTATTACTGACATACCAAACTTTCTCCTGATTTGTAAGATATTGATTATTTTTTATACCTGAAGACGTTGGTGTATGCGAAAGAGTAGGAGGTCTAAGGTTGTAAATTATGAAAGCATTCTGATTCTTGTATAGAGATCTAACTTTGCTACCGAAGCGTAATCTTATTTAATTCATAATAGTTCAAATTTTCACAACGAAAAAAGGTGTCTATAGCTTATAACATATGGTGATTATTATGTTATTATTAAAGACAGTAGAATTTCATAAATGAGATCAGTGAAAAATATTTCAACCTTTACTCAGGAATGTTTCTAATTTCCTTTGACATTTACCCCGGGAAGAAACCATTGTTGACAGCTACTACTAATCACTCATGCTCGTATAGTGTCCTTTGCTGTCGGAGATTGCCCTGAATTGCAAATCTGCCAGTGTTTTAAATTTCATTCTTACGTAGTCGATGATATTAATATATAAGTAATATACTGAGGTTAATTCAACTGAAAATATTATTTATCTATCTAATTTGAACTTTTGCCAGTGTGAATAAATCAATGTATGTGATATATGGAACACGTAAACATCATATTTGCTCAGTAATAAGAGAGCCAACTTCTGGAACGAAACTTAAAATTGTACTATTCAGGTACAATGTATATCCTTTTCCGTAATTACTATACTGTTTTAACAAAAATCTGCTTTCGAAATCATTATCAAATGCAACGCTGGCTATACATAAAGAAATTTTTTTATGTTAAAGTATCTGAGACTTAAGGAACTGAACTCATACAAAGAAGGGTGTAAAAAAGATTTTAAGCGCCCAGTCATTAAATAAATTTGTAAAATATATGTAATTTATATGTGAACGAGTTTCTTCCGGCAAGGTACGCAGCCAGCATTCAAACTGAATTTTGTCTGGAAATGAATTTACTACATTACACTATCGGAAGATATACTATGAACTCCAGAGGAAAACAAAGCAATATTGCTTTAAATGGTGTCATGAAAGTCAAAATCTATTGTAACGGTCGAAAGAGAACAGAGGAAATTAGTTAGCTCGATATTCAACCTTTACTCTCAGATATGGACACCAAGATACTATGAAATGTATTCTTTATTAACCACACACTTTCTATGTGTAAGGAGGAACTCATTCATTACACAGTGATACGTGAGTATTCAATTTATATGCGACCTGACGGAAGTATATTGCATCACAAGTGTAATAAGTCATGTTGCAGGAAAATGAAATTTATAACAAACTAACTACGAAAAGTTTCCATTTGTTTCTAAACTTCTGTTCGGACGTTTAAGATGCATTGAAAATAAGCCAAATAAACTCCTTAAATAATTTCTGGTGTACATTTGGCTTCCGTACAAATATTGTAGCTCTATTTTGATTTTGGATTTCATTAGAGTTAACACGACTGGATAGAGACAATACGAGGGCTTTTTGCCAGAAAGTCAGAAAACGAGAGAATCTCAATTTAATTTACTTCAACTAAGTGTGGGTGACGTACAAACATTCATTTTTACCTTTTCTCTCTCTCTCTCTCTCTCTCTCTCTCTCTCTCTCTCCTCTCTCTCTCTCTCTCTTAGGAAATATATGGTGGCATCGATTGAAAGCATATGCCTGTTATATAAACGACACATGAGAATTCGGATTTCGAAGACTTCTCAATGATACACAAAACAATTTCTATATAACCAGTTCGTAGAAACAAATATAATTTTCTGAATATATATATATATATAATATATATATTATAATATATATATATATATATATATATATATATATATATATATATATATATATATATGTACGTATGTATGCAATAAAACAACCAATAAAAACAGGTACATATATATACATATAATTTATTATAACACACAACGTGTCACAGTTTCAGAAATACCATATAACAAACATGTACGATCTTCAAATAACGTAGAACTAAAAACGCGTGTAGACTTATTTAACCTTCAACGTGCAATATTACATACTGACACACACACACACACACACATATATATATATATATACATATATACATATGCATATATATATATATACATATATACATACAAATATATATATATATAATATATATATATATATAAATATATTATATATATATAATATATATATATATAATATATATATATAAACATATATATATATATATATATTATATATATATATATATATATATATATATATATATATATTAGCGCCATGATGGGTCACTAGCCACGACACACATTTCTCTCTCCTTTTTTTCTCTCTTTGTTGTTTCTGTGTCCCTTTCTGTAGAAGCGCGTAGGCTCGAAACGTAAAAGACATTTTCTATTCCTGAGCATTATACTAATTCATCTGTTTGTTTTGTACACCACCTGTCTTCGTCTTTTTTTTTCGTAACCTCTCCCTATATATATATGTATATATATATATATCTATATATAATATATATATATATATATTATATATATATATATATATATATAATATATATATATAATATATATAGACGTTGAATGATCGAAATGAGGAGTAGATAGACAGCCGGCAAGGGGGCTTTCTCTGTTTACTTGTCCAGTTTTCTATTTTCTCTCGTTTATTTTATGTTATTTGCACCGTTGGTAATGTCTTGTTTCTATACATAAATACAGATACATACATACACACACACACACACATATATATATGTGTGTGTATATATATGTATATATGTATATATATGTGTGTGTGTGTGAGTGTGTGTACGGAATGCGATGGCAGGCTGCACGAGAGAAAAGTCGCTGGGCTTGGATGCTCTGCCCTACGAGCTTTATTGTCAAATGCCAGACTTGTTTGAAGAAGTCTTTGCAACAGTCTACTGCAACTAGCAGCAAAACGGGAGTATCCCCTGTTTTGTGAACCGAGGAGCGGTGACACTGCTAAAGAAGACCCAAACAAGGAAAAAGTTATAGATAATTAACGGCTTATCATTATGTTCAACGCAGTTATGAGAATTTTGGTCAAGTTGCTAGCCGAGCGGTTGTCATCGAAAAACTAACGGACAAAGTGCAAACATGCGACGTGCCGGGCAGAAGTATCCATGACAACCTTCATCTAATGCACTACATCATAGACACTGTAGTTAAGGAATCTGGCTTGAGTGGGGTGCTGATCAATTTGGATCAATCGAAAGCATAGGAGCATCCCGCGAAAACTGGGATGTGGGAGGAGCGTGTCTGCATACGCGGACGATGTCACTGTCATAGTGTCGAGCTACAGGCATATCGAACTCGTAGGTAACGGGAGCGAAAATTAATCCGGGAAAGCCAGTGGGCTTGCGGCTCGGCACCTGAAGAAGCAAGCCTATGCCGTCTAACAGTGTCTCCATCGTGGGGGACTGGACCAACGAACCGCTTAAACTGCTCGGGATCAGGTGCACTCCAGACCTCCAAATGGAGAAGAACAGGGAAGAGATAACGAGTAGGGTGGCGACTCTCACCCAGCAATGGGCTGAGAAGCTATCTCTAAAAGGTCGGGTTGAGGTGGCGAATGCGTACATCGCACCCATTATCTAGTACTGTCCCATCTGTGTTCAGCCCTGCGTGGATAATAATGAACTCTGTCTGTTCGTCTTGCTAGCTAGCTAGCTAGATAGAGGAAGTTCTAAATAATTAGGCACAGAAACTGTAATCGTAAATTGATTCAATGCAGAGAGTTCTAGCTTTTATTTATTAAATAAATGAACATCATACATTATTCAATGTTTCACCAATATCGCTTCAAAGAAGAGTAGGAATTATGCAAATTGTAAATGGAAAATAAAAGGGAAATGTTATGATAAGTTTAATAAATATAGCTTTTGCATTTTTGAGGAAATGTCTGGTCTACAATTGTTGCAATGCATAAGCAACGAAAGACAAAAACAGAAAAAGCCTAGCGGTTAGATCTAACCCCAACATGACCGTTGTTGTGAAACATATATGCCAATCAACACTCCGCTTCATGATAGTAAATTGGGGACATTGTAACATTTAGAGGATAATATTTTGCTTATTTTCATAAAGTGCAGCCGTGAGGGTGTGGTAAAAATTTTACTTGCCAACCTCATGACAATGTTTCAGTTTCAGTCAAGCTGCGCCGCTTCTATATATATATATATATATATATATATATATATATATATATACAGAGAGAGAGAGAGAGAGAGGAGAGAGAGAGAGAGAGAGAGAGAAAGAGAGGGATTAGCGAGAGATAAATATATAGATTGATTGACAGACAGAGTAATAGATTGATAAATAGATACACACATGTCGCAATAGCTTGTTTCAGTTGCATATAATGAAATTACTTATAAAATATATTAAAATATATATTAAAATATATTTCTTAAAATGCGCTATAATGAGCAGTTTATGGCTCATATCTAGTAGTTACCAGTAAATCGTATGCGTAAATGCATTATAGATGTGAAAAGAATACAACAATTGTACATGGTTAGAACTCAAACAAACAATTATAACAATGTTTACATTTGTGGTTACAGACGTCACGCACAAAGAAAAGATTGTGCCACGCATGTATTTACACGCCGTTTGCTATAGCATAGCCCTTACATATTTCAAAGTCATTGTTGGGAAATCGAAATATGGTATTATAGTAAAATTTGTTCGGAAATCTATAGAATTTAAGTGTATCAATTTAACCAATCGTGTTACTCTTAACGTTGTGAAAATTACAAGAGCTTTAGAATTGAACATACAGGTCTGTTTTATGAAATAAAATTTCAAAGTTTATTGTCATTACCGGAAAACCAGAAGTTTTTAAGTATAGCAACTTTCCATTCGAACTGCGGCTAACTTCGTAAAAGATGTATATCAAGGATTTTAGAACTGAAAATATCTGTTTTATTAAGTACATTTTGTAAGCTTTTAGAAATCATCGATAAAACTTATCAGTATATATATATATATATATATATATATATACAGAGAGAGAGAGAGAGAGAGGAGAGAGAGAGAGAGAGAGAGAGAGAGAGAAAGAGAGGATTAGCGAGAGATAAATATATAGATTGATTGACAGACAGAGTAATAGATTGATAAATAGATACACACATGTCGCAATAGCTTGTTTCAGTTGCATATAATGAAATTACTTATAAAATATATTAAAATATATATTAAAATATATTTCTTAAAATGCGCTATAATGAGCAGTTTATGGCTCATATCTAGTAGTTACCAGTAAATCGTATGCGTAAATGCATTATAGATGTGAAAAGAATACAACAATTGTACATGGTTAGAACTCAAACAAACAATTATAACAATGTTTACATTTGTGGTTACAGACGTCACGCACAAAGAAAAGATTGTGCCACGCATGTATTTACACGCCGTTTGCTATAGCATAGCCCTTACATATTTCAAAGTCATTGTTGGGAAATCGAAATATGGTATTATAGTAAAATTTGTTCGGAAATCTATAGAATTTAAGTGTATCAATTTAACCAATCGTGTTACTCTTAACGTTGTGAAAATTACAAGAGCTTTAGAATTGAACATACAGGTCTGTTTTATGAAATAAAATTTCAAAGTTTATTGTCATTACCGGAAAACCAGAAGTTTTTAAGTATAGCAACTTTCCATTCGAACTGCGGCTAACTTCGTAAAAGATGTATATCAAGGATTTTAGAACTGAAAATATCTGTTTTATTAAGTACATTTTGTAAGCTTTTAGAAATCATCGATAAAACTTATCAGTATATATATATATATATATATATATATATATATATATATATATATATACGTATATTCTTGATATACATCTTTCACAAAGTTAGCTGCAGATCCAATGGTAAGTTACTACACTTAGAAGTTCCTGGTTTCCTGGTAATGACAATATATATGTATATATATATATTATATATATATATATATATATATATGTTTGTATGTATGTATGTATATATATGTATATCTATGTGTGTAATATGTATGTATACACATTGTGCGCTTGTATGTGTGTCTGTGTGTGTTTGTGAGAGTGTGTGTGCGCTGGTGTGTGTGCACGCGTGCGTTTATTCACACAATGGTGGAGTGAACATAATTTAGTGTGATTTAGACTCTGGCTATATAACTAATACCTTAATACAAGATACAAAATAAAGAAAGAAATGAATTTAATTTGTCATTACATTCGCTATCAGGAAGAGCTCACTAAAACTTTATTTCCATAAGTAAGCATAAGGTACAAAGAAAATGTATAAATAATTCCACGGAGGATCGCACGTATTCATGTTTACATATAAAACGATATATATTTACACATGTACACCCATCTGTATACGTACATATTCATAACTTCATAGATACAGACATGCATTTATATATGTACGCATTTATGTGCACATTTGTATTTATGTGTATATATATGTCCCTATACATACACATACATACTTTTATATATATATATATATATATTATATATATATATATATACACGAACACACACACACACACACACACACATATATATATATATATATATATATATACATAGACTTACATATATATCTATATTTTTTTTTTCTTTCCATTCCTGAGCGTACTTATTCCACGTCCTCGCGTTTTTTAAAATTTTTGCTTGTTCATGTTTCGATTGAGTATATATATATATATATATATATATATATATGTATATACACGCACACACACATATGTATATATACATGCATGTATGTATGTTATGTTTGTCTGTATATATATATATACAAGCATTCATGCAAGAATTTATACATTCGTATCTTCATATGTACATCTAATTGTTTAAAATTTCTAAAACTTCAATGCCGGAGGAACCAGAAGAAAAACTTTTATTCTATTAATCGTCATTGCGTATCCTATAACTTATAAGAGTATTTAGGTAAGCAATGCGGCTATTACAATCTCTACGCATAACTAAAGAACGATCACCAGTAATGTAGTTGAAATAATCTTAGTATTCTATTACTATATAGTACGCAAATTTGTAGATAAATTTTAACGGTATATAAATCATATTATAAGTAAACATAAATTTTAAATAAATACACAATCAAGTAGTGGAGTGTATGTTAGATAAGGAAACATACTGAGGCTAAATATTGTATAATATTAAGATTAAATAGAAATAATAAAATGAATCCAGCATTTTATTTCATTTTCAAACTTCAAAGCTCACCCAAATATCGCTTAACATTTATATATAAGAAAAATTCACTTTCATAAAAACATACGTCACGTACATTCAATCAGTGATATGTGTGTCTGCGCGCGTATGTCGTTTGCATAGAGTGTATACATACACACATACATGTATATATATATATGAATCTGCCAAATCTATCTCTCCTGCTCTTTCTACCTGTTTCTCCTTATATGTATATATATATATATATACATACATACGCACACACATATATATATGTATATGTATATTATGCCTGTTAAGAAGCTTGCTTCCTAACCACGTTCCTCCGCGTTCACATCCACTGTGTGGCACCTTTAGCATATGTCTTCTATTCTAACTACGGACCGAACAAAGCCTTGCAGGTGGATTTTGGTAGACGGAAACTGAAAGAATCTCGTTGTATACACGCGCGCGCACACACAGTCACACACACACACACGCTCACACACATATATAAGTGTCTTTGTGTTTCTGCTTATGCTTCGCCATTATTGGTGTAATTACGTTCCCGTAACTTAGCGGTTCGTCACAAGACACCAATAGTATAAGTACTATGCATACAAAGAATATGTCTTGGGGTCGATTTCTTCCACTAAAACACTTCAAGGCGGTGTTCTAGCATGGCCTCAGTCAAATGACTGAAAGTAGTGAAAGAATAAAACAATATATATACACGCACTTACACACACACACACACACACACACACACACACACACACACACACTACCTACTCAGTCTTCAACGACATCATTACGGATGAATCACTCAACTGGAACTAAAATGAAAGTTGCGTACAGTGCAAACACAACGACTCGAGATCGATAGATTCAATAACGTTAAAAATATGGTCTTCGATATTATTGAGTTTGTCATATTTCCATTGTAGCCCCATGCATGTGTTTTGAAAATTCCTTAGGCTGTCGCTTTAGAAGCTTCAAAATCTCATTTTCAAATTTAATTATTGATATGGCTTACAGTCGATATGTCCTGCTGTAAGCTGCAATAAATTTCCGAGATAATTCTATAAGTGATAAAATTTTCAAATCTATATTTATTATTATGGCCGGGTTCCAAATCTATATTCAAATTTATACAACGGAATATTATGGCAGGTTTCAAAATATAACATACCTTTAGTTATGCTATATCTGTGTCTTTAATTTGTTCTTCGACGTTGGTTTTAGTAGATGTTCTGTTTTTGTTCTAATTGACTTTTCTTTTTAAATCTAGCAACTTTATATTTGCTATGATATCAACAAATATTTTTCAATAAAATTTCGTTTTATATACGGTATTATAACGTGATGCAATAATTCTTAGTTTAAATACATAGTCAACCAACGAGAAAGAAGTGTATATGTGCGTCCGATTTAATTCCATTTACAATTTTCATGTTTAAACTGAAAATTGCATATAACTTTTGATGGGCTCTGTGTTTTCATAGGTATGATTTCATATTAGTGAGTGTTTCCTTCTGGTATTATTGCGATATAGCCCTACTATGAATTTGTTGTTATGTGTGATATATTTTGACGTATATGTTATAAGTTTTGATGATGTATGAATCCATTATATCACACGAGTGTATCAGGATCATACAATATACTGTTTGTGAAATTATAGTGAGTATTACATATCTTGTAACACTGTGAATTTTCATTGTTTTATGCTTTCGACTAATATATTTGCAAACCTATTACTAAATGATCTCAGATACTCGCGAAAGATTTTAATGTTCAATGTTTCTTTAGTGGATCAAACTTTAAGCGCTTGTAAAAACTGATATTGTGTCGTTAGGGAGATTCGCTTCCGCCGAGGGTTTATTTGTGTTAATTAATGATTTTTGTTTAACTGAAATGTTATACATATTGATCTGCATCTCTTTGGTAATATCTAGGAATATTTAAGGTGGCGAGCTGGCATCAAAGTTAGCACGCCGGGCGAAATGCGTAGCCGTTCTGAGTTCAAATTCCGCCGAGGTCGACTTTGCTTTTCATCCTTTCGGGGTCGATAAATTAAGTACCAGTTACGCGCTGGGGTCGATGTGATCGACTTAATCCGTTTGTCTGTCCTTGTTTGTCCTCTCTATGTTTAGCCCCTTGTGGGTAGTAAAGAAACAGGTATTACGTCTGCCGCTATGTTCTGAGTTCAAAATCCGCCGAGGTCGACTTTGCCTTTCATCCTTTCTGCATCGATAAATTAAGTTTCAGTTGCGTACTAGTGGCGATCTAATCGGCTGCATCCTCTTCAAAATTTTCAGCCTTTGTGCCTAGAGTAGAAAAGAATATCTAGGAATATTTGTCGATCTATATTTTAAAGTCCAGATTCTATCAGCTATATAATCATTCCCAGACGCATGACATTGCAGCAAATTAATTTGAAAGTGAGATTCGGAAAATATCGATAATTCGACCTAATGGATTTAGCAACATTATTGCTTAATTCCAAAGCAAATGTCTAATTAGAAAATGTGACAAATCCCAGCTGTACAACAAATCTTATGTTTTCAATGACTAGCTGTCACTTAATTTTCCCCCCACGCACACACACATTCGAGCACATACACACGCATACAACAGACATATATATATATATTGTGAAATTCCATTTTTGCTAAATTAAAGGGGACATTTCTTTTGATGTGTTTAAGGTGGCATGAGCTAAACAAGACATGCTGCTTCGAGTCATTTGGTCTATGGTAAATGTCAGTTATAACTTAGTTGTTGACTTTTCTCATCATAATATCCAATAAGAGGAACAGTTCTTTGCTATATTCCATTATGAATTGAATATTAGGGTTTATATTATATTTAGTATTCATTTGAATTCCAAACGTTTTTCAACGGTCTCCTTCCACATGATAAAACAGTCATTCAGGTATCATTTCTAGTTCTGTCTTATATAATGGTGAAATACATAGCAATATTTTTGCCATGACACTTCATATATGGTGAATTCAGAATAACCCATTACTAGTTTAGCAAGAACAGGGTTGCCTTCGTTCCCATCGAAAATTCCGCATTTTTGACGACAGTAGGTATCATCAAATAGGAAAAGATTGTTCTGAAGTATGAATTTTAAAGATTTAATAAAAAAGACATGCTTTATGCGTTCCGGAAGTACTTCGGGGTATTTTCCAAGCAGAATTTTATCGCTTCTATTCCTGTGGGATGCCGCTGTAAAGATTAATGAAATCGAAGGAAACCAATAACTGCACTTCATTAGTTGTTTTTGGTAAGTGTTCTAGCATGTCTAGATTATCTCTAATGAAACTTTTGATGTATTTCAGTAAGGGTTTCAAAAGGATGTCTAGAAATTTTCTCACGCGGTAGGTTTCACAGGCTGGACCAGCTATAATGGGTCTTAACTTTAGTCCTCTGGCGCTTGGATATTTACGTATTTGCCTGGGGATTGTTTGCAGGCTTCATTAACTACCTTGTTATTTTAAGTTCGTGATATAATCTATTTTTTCCTGTCAGGCCTTTTCTATGTAGAAGTATTAGGGATGTAACATTTTTCATTGTTTCTTGCCGCTTATAGATTACAACTTCTTCGTAGAAGTTATCGTTTTCTAGCATGGATAATACTAGGTCTTTGTAGTGTTCTGTGTCTATCAGGACTACAACACTTCCTTTGTCTGCTTCTTTAATTGTCAGTTCTTTGCCGTTTTGTAGTTCAGTTAGATTTATCCATTCTTGATTGTTGAGGTTTGAATTAATTTTTCACTTATGGCAGGCATTTGAGAACTCTTGGGTATGGTTGCAGATGTCATCTAGTATTTTATTCTCACTTTAGGTGGAAGATAATTACTTCTGTTTTTAATCAATGATTCATCTTCATTGTTGTCGTCAGTTAGTGCTTTTGTGAGTCGTAGTTTTCTGCATATTACATACCCATCGCTGTACATATTTCATCTCTTGTGTATGTTCAGTTATTCCCCCCACCCCACGAATGATGAATGATTACCTCCTCTGCGTCCAATAATAATGATCACCAATAACCTTCCCTTAGATTTTTCTACTTCTTGAATCATTCATTCATAAATTTCTCCACACGTAACATGGTCTAAAATCGTATTAAGAAAATACGAAATTACAATGATTTCAATGTCATGATTAGTGAAAGCGAAACTGGTCGACAAACACAATATAAAATATATTAAAACAGTACAAAGTGTGTGCATTTTCCTTCTTTTATTTTATATATATATATATCTTTTGCATTACAACTTACCACGTGGGAATATTCGAAATTCCAGACAGACAGACAGACGGACACACACACACACATATATATATATATGAATTTATATATATGTGTATATGTTTGTGCATGCATGTATAATTGTATGTATATATAATTTAGAGCAGTATGTAATTCACATTGTGCTTTTCAAACATATTAGAGTCACCTTTATATATTCTTTTCATTTATTATTGTAGCACATGTCGAACACAGCCCATTTAATTCTCGTATTAACTATTGTTTGCGTAAAGATAGTGAACCAAAAATGTTTACTAATTTCATACTGTGAATAGTGCTACCCAAACCCTCTTTATTCTTTATGTAAATATTAGAACATAAAAGACTCGTAATTGTTTAAATTGGTTTGATTTTTAATGTAAAAATTTAAACTATTATTCTATTCAATCTAACCCAAATTTATTTTTTGTCTTCATTCTTAATGTAAATATGTAAACACCAAACAATCCTAATTGTTTTAATTAATTTGGTTTGTAAGATAAAAATCTATACTACTCTGATAGTCATTCTAGCCCAACGTTTTTTCCTTTATTCTTAATGTAAATATGTAAACACTGAATATCTCTCTAATTGTTTTAACTAATTTGGTTTCTAATATAATTGTCTGAAATGTTATTGTATACCATCTCTTTAAATATTAGATTCTTTGTTTTCCCTTTCATTTATTACAACGGCGATATTTTTAAAAATCATATTAGAGTTCGAAGCCAGAGGGCTATTTGGTAAATATTTTAAAATGTCATAAGAATAATAATATTAAGTTCAAATCAATGTGAAATAAACAACATTTTTTTAAAATCTTAGAAGCACTCTGATAGAAAAAGAAAAATTTGTTCTCTTTGATCAAGTTGTTTACGTCATTTTTTAAAAATTCATAGAATTAAAAAGAAAATTTTTATAGCATCAATACAATTCATTGCGTTTTGCAAATATCAAAGATATTTAGGCAATTATCAATCGTTTTTCTATCCATGTACTGCATTATAATAAGCAGCAATGGCTCCTTATTTTAAGTGCATAGTCATTCGACAAAGAAGAGCCGTATATGTGTGTCTGGTGTAATGCAGTTTACAACTTTCATGTTTAAATTCAAAATTGCATATTACATTTAATGACTTCTGTGTTTCCTAAGTTTGTTTTCGTGCTAGTAAGGTGATTATTTCTTTCTGTGTTAGTATCAAGCTTTCTAACTACGAGTTTGTATTTCGGTATGATACAGTTCATGGTTTCCTTGATGTGATTTTTTAACGATTTATATTATTCCACCTTGTGACCAGATATATGATATATGACACAATCAACTAACATAACAGTGAATACAGTTCTATATTTAAGAGATGAGGAATTATGTACGTTATTTACATTATTTACATTCGATGGATATTTGTCCTCATCTAACTACTACGCCATATGCCCGTGGGCATATGGCGTAGTGGTTAAGAGCGCAGGCTACAAACCCTAAGATTCCGAGTTGGATTCCAAGCAGTGACCTAAACAATAATAATAATAATATAATAATAATAATAATAATAATAATAATAATAATAATAACATCGAAAATTACCTAAAAATGAGGACCCAGGATCGAAATTTCCTAAGACACCCGAAGAAGGCGGGGGGGGGGGTATATCAGCCGAAACGGTGTGTTAACAAAAAATCAGATGAGGACAAATATTTGTCGAATGTAAATAATGTAAATAATGTAAATAATAATAACGGTGGAAATGTCATGCTTCTGGGAATGATTATATAGCTGATAGAATCTGGACTTTGAAATATAGATCGACAAATATTCCTAGATATTCTTTTCTACTCTAGACACAAAGCGCGAAAATTTTGGGGAGGGTGCAGCCGATTAGATCGACTCCAGTACATAACTGGTACTTAATTTATCGCCGCAGAAATGATGAAAGGTAAAGTCGACCTCGGCGGAATTTGAACTCAGAACGTAAAGACAGACGAAATACCACAAGGGGCTAAACACAGAGAGGACAAACAAGGACAGACAAACGGATTAAGTCGATTACATCGACCCCAGGGCGTAAGGGTACTTATTTAATCGACGCCGAAAGGATGAAAGGCAAAGTCGACCTCGGCGGAATTTGAACTCAGAACGTAAAGACAGACGAAATACCACAAGGGGCTAAACACAGAGAGGACAAACAAGGACAGACAAACGGATTAAGTCGATTACATCGACCCCAGGGCGTAAGGGTACTTATTTAATCGACGCCGAAAGGATGAAAGGCAAAGTCGACCTCGGCGGAATTTGAACTCAGAACGTAGCAGACGAAATACCTATTTCTTTATTACCCACAAGGGGCTAAACATAGCGGAGACAAACAAGGACAGACATAGGTATTAAGTCGATCACATCGACCCCAGTGCGTAACTGGTACATAATTTGTCGACCCCGAAAGGATAAAAGGCAAAGTAGACCTCGGCGGAATTTGAACTCACAACGTAACGGCAGACGAAATACGGCTACGCATTTCGCCCGGTGTGCTAACGTTTCTGCCAGCTCGCTGCCTTAAAACATAATATTTCTGCAAATTACCAGGCTACAGCAAAACTTGAACTGAAAATGCAAAGGGCCGAAAGAAATATTGCAAAGCATCCCGCTCGTGCTCCGGTGATTCTTCCAGTACACTTTATTTTGATTAGCCTCTTTGCCGATTCCGGAAGGATGAATGGGAAAATTGATTTCGACGATGTCCAGACGTCGAACAAGCGAAGCAGGAATAAATATCTCTAATACTTTCCAAGCCATCCTTTGAACCCATATGTAAATACTAAAATATATTCTTCTCAGAATTACACCGATACTCTCAATAAATTCTCGGATATGAAATACACATAGAAAGAAGATAAGAGCATGTCAGATCTCTTCAGTCATGAAGTTATTCTAGATTACAGCAATTTGTCCTTCAATATTTTAGTAAGTGTACGTAGAATACTATATCTAGTGTAATTTTGCTTGTTGTGTGTTAATGAAAGGGGCAGTGCCTCTGTCACTTGTATGTTCTCCTGAAAAGATGAGGTTGATATCGTAAATAGTTTTTGGAAACATTTTCAACTCATTAAACTACACCAAAACAAAAAGAAAAAAAACAACAAAAAAAGCAAATAAGGGATTCCAGTGGACCGTTACCCTAAGGAGGAAGGACTGAACATTTTGTTAAATGCAGGATTTGGAGGTTTGACATGTACAATGATGTCGAGAGAAGAGACTGATACGCTGAGAATACCTCAGTGAGAGTAACATATATCCAACCAGTCCCTAGTACCAAAAATCATTAGGGAAGAAAAAAACAAAGAGAGGAAGATATCCATATTTGAGCAAGATGCTGGTTTGACACCATGAGTGACTTATGCCAGTCAGTTGGATGACTCTTTTCTTCATACAGTCTAATGTGTCTGGTGTGCGCAACAGTAGGAGTAGTGGATGGAAGCACTCCGTCGATTACGACGATGAGGGTTCCGGTTGATCCGAATCAACGGAACAACCTGCTCGTGAAATTAACGTGTAAGTGGCTGAGCACTCCACAGATACGTGTACCCTTAACGTAGTTCTCGGGGATATTCAGCGTGACACAGAGAGTGACAAGGCCGGCCCTTTGAAATACAGGTACAACAGAAACAGGAAGTAAGAGTGAGAGAAAGTTGTGGTGAAAGAGTACAGCAGGGATCACCACCATCCCCTGCCGGAGCCTCGTGGAGCTTTAGGTGTTTTCGCCCGGTCTGGGAATCGAAACCGCAATCCTATGACCGCGAGTCCGCTGCCCTAACCACTGGGCCATTGCGCCTCCACAAGTAGGAGTAGTAACAGCAGCAGTAACAACATCCTTAATATGAAAGCCATTCTCTATGAAAGACCTCACTTGAGCTTTGTAGAATATCAGTAATCACTGGAGACTGAACCATCTTCAGGCCGTGACGAGATGAGACATTCGCTGAGACTGGTCTTTAGTATGTTGATGGTTATGTTATAAACTAGCGTCATTGACAGGGATAAGTTTTTCATAGATCCTAAAACTAATTAAATGAATAGAGATAAATGCTGGTTCAATATCTACGTAAATCCTGCAAAGGAATTATAGCCTCGTTACTACATTGTCATCTTTGTAAGCAATATCAAACCATCTTATTGTTGCACTTCAGTCACATATAATTATATAAGTTTGTAATCAAATAAGTTTGTAATGGAATTTAGTATCTGATTGTCAAGAGAGAACGTCATATAATTATTCTATCATGATATTGTTGCTTATCAGCGCAATGTATTCCGGGGCCCTATACGACAATTATACACTTGACTTGATAATTATTATCTTGGCTTATATATCTGGCGATGATATACCAGACACTCCAGGAATGTTTTCGTATGTATACTTTTGAATGTCATTGTGGTAAAGCTATCATGTAAAATATCCTTATATTTCAGAGCTTATCTAATCCCAGGTTAGCTATTTTGCACTTGTATTGGTTTTGGCATTCATGTGTGGTTAAAACAGTGCTGGTAATTAAGCAGCTGGACGTCAAACAAAATATAATTCACACATTTTAATGTAAAACACTTAAAATTAAATTAGTGAATAACATTATAGTGCTGCAAACAAGTCATACATATTCCACAGAATCAAACCTTACTCGTCTACACGAAGTACGCTTTACAAATGGCCACGAAGTAATTGAAAATTAAATGTCAATAAACTATATATTATTCACATAAAAATATCATGTACATTAATTTTCAATCCTTTCGAGAATTTATCCATAATTAGTGGTTTGAGTTTTCTTCTGGTTTTTCTAGCACGAGGCTTACCTATTTGGAAGCCTCTTAGTGTGTTCTAATGTACACGATATTTTTATGTGAATAATATATAGTCTATTGACTATCTTTTGTGCTAGTCCACTGGTACTAATAATTTCTATAATTCTTATTACCCTAATATTATATATATATGGCATGCTGACATTGAAATGACTCTGTCACACATATACACACATACACACTCACATGCACAGACACACGTACACACACGAACAGACACAGGGATATATTTAAGCTCCGGAACATATATAATTGAATATTCTAATTTGGATTCTTTAAGTATCATTTATATTTCCGTTCTGCTGATAATCCAGGAGAATTTGGCACTTGAAATTTCGACGAAATATATATGACAGAGCGTTTATGAATGTTCGGCACTGAAATTTGAAGTCTTAATATTAATGATCCCCCCACCAATTTAATTCCGAAAGCAGCCAACACAGATTATGGATCCCTTCTCTGTACCCACTTCACCACACTTACTAGACTCTGACTTTTTTATTATGTATATATTTACGTAATGTATGCCCTTATTTTTGGCGATATGCGAAACCTAATAAGATAAAATATTATTGAAGAAAGTGGCGTTAGGTCAGACAGTGATTTTGATAGTATTTCTAGGAACTAAAAGTACCATCTGCAGCCGCTATTCATCTGGGTTTGTACTTAAATTTCAAAATGTACTGTGGAAGTTATGCATAACAAACTACCCGGTTTAACACCGCACCCCATTCTCCTATGTGTTCTATCAGCATTTGAAGCATACACCCGTTTCCCTCTACATCCACGTTATTTATGTGGATCTTCGGTCTAGATTTTACCCGTATCGATCTAACCCGTATGAGAAGCTGCAGTTGCCACTGACTGAATTTCTCCTAATAGCAATTCACATAATACAAAGCGAACGATAAGTAATATTATGCCGTGCTTTCAACAGCTGAAACATTTTTTATTTCTTTATATAGTCATATCTCGTGGGAATGCTAGCTTATATTGTAAGGTTGTAGTTTATTGCATATTTCAAAACATATGGATTACTTTATTCCGCAAAACTTAGCACAAACTATTGCGCTATGTAAGGAAAATTCCCAGGTATTGTCATATTTACGGATATAAGAAAGCTGAAGGTGGGAGATGAAAGTTGCTACTTAAACTATTTCTAATGCTGTTGTCATTTCCATGGTACATGTAGTCTTCTTTCACTGTATTTTTTTAGTTTCTTAATGGCTTAGACCAGCGTCTTTCAAACTGTGGGTCGCGAGATATATTAAAATAAATCGCGACAAAAAAAAAAGGAAAGAAAAAATGTAAGCGGTTGCAAAGTGCAGAATATAAACAACTCTAAATGTTGCACAGCGCTCATAAATCATCGTTAGTTTTAACGATTTCTCCCATGACAAGGCAGGTTTTTCCAATCAAAACATAATAGTACATGTTATTATGAATTTATTATAAATATACAAAACGGTTTTGTCCAACCAAGGCAATCAGCAGTCTCTCGCTCCCTCACCCTCTCTTTTTACCTTGAATCCTTAACTACCAAACAAGTTTGGTTAAATTTTAATAACTAGCTGTTATCAACAACACTAGAAATTGACAAATACACACACATTCTCTCTTCTTGAATCGATAATCATTCAGTGATGGCAAGATAAATAAAATGAGTCGCGACAAAAAAAGTTTGAAAAGCGCTGGCTCAGACGAATATAGCACTCTCGACAATACTACAGGCATCAGAGACATTAGAAAGTCATTTTCATATCTTGACTGATATGCATCAGTGTCTTGTTTCATTAGTGTGGCTTGTCTGCAGCTATGGCTGTCAGATCGTTGGTGTACGGTTCCATGATTATGATTAATGCTACTATTTGGCACTTGCAAATCAACAGCCACAGGAAGGACATGTGTAGAGATATATTGCAGAAAAAGATGACGTTTTATGAAGGAAGGGTTGGGGTTAGAATTTACAATGAATTATGGGGTTGGAGCGAAATGGGCGACGAGAGATACAGAAACAAGAAAAACAACTGAGTCGAAAGCGCTTTGGGTCGAGCTGGCATGAGACAAGTAAGATGTAAAATGCAGAGACTACTCAAATAATGGCAAAAATAGCTGAGATGGGAAACAGACCGTGTCTGGATCAAATAGTTCTATGCTTTTTTGATGCGCTTGGTTAATAGAGTTTCGAAGCATGTATTTCGCCAGTGAAATTGAATTTATGTAGTTTTTACAACTGAAAGGAAGAACTTACACCCTGACGAGTTTCCGTTAAGTGTCAATTTAGCAAATATTTCACAAGATTGTGGTATACTCGAGACAATGGTAGAATGTAATTTTCTAATATAACACGCGGTAGTATGGAACCCAAAACCACGTAAGTTGGAAACAAACCTCTTAAACATCAACTATGGCTATTAATGATTGTGCGTTACTTACGATATATTAGTTATTCCCATTATGGTAGAGATAAAGCCTTTATTCAGAGGCTATATAATTCCGAATATAGTGGAATACTTATTTGCAAGTATTTCTTAGTGACCTTGGTTCTCGAAACGATAATAAAACAATGATTACTAAACAGTAATGGGAATAAGAAAAAAAAGAAAGAAACAATTATTGAAGTTCATTTACTGTAATGTTATGAACGATAGCAACAGAAGTGTGAAACCATATCAATTAACTAACATAGATTCTAGACTTTTGATGTATAATACTCTATTGTCACATCATTGTATCATCAACTTAATTACCTTCAACAATGTATTGATTTATTTCTAAAAGTACGAGACCGGTTTGGCAAGGAAAACTATTGTTATGATTGAATTGATCTCAGCATCTTACAGAACAGTATTTTGTGATCATACGGTAGAATTAAAGGCGCAAATTAGACAGCCATTCGATTCAAAGAAATACAAGGAAAATCGAGTATGTTGAACGGAGTATGCTATGTTTCCAGCATTCTATCTTTTTGTTGTTCATGTGTTTTGTTGCTTTGCCCTTGGTCACGTCTGAAACGGCAGTCTATGTCTGGCAGCTCTAATCATGTCTAAAATTACATTGCTCAGTCGGTCAGTCGTTTCATGAAGTACTGGTCTGTAACCGATCTAAATTTGATATATCGTGTAGAAGCTCTGTCGTTGGTTCCATAACGTTTCTGTTTACACTTCATATATATATTCTTCTATACGTTTGAGCCCTAAGGTTGCTGCCATGCTGGAGCACAATATATACACACGCACACACACATATTGGCCTTATGCGGAAATTGGAAACCAAATATCATATCTCTCTCTCTCTCTCTCTATCTCTCTCTCTCTCTCTCTCTCTCTATATATATATATATATATATACTACATCTGTATAAACATACACACACACATACATATATATATATATATAATATATATATATATATATATATATATATATATATATACATATATATATATATATATACATATATATATATGTCTACATATATATATATATCTGTATAAACATACATATATATCTATGTGCATATGTATATTTGTGCACAAGACGTCATAAAAATTGTAAAGCTTTATATTTGATTGCGAAATATCTCGAAGCACGCACTTAACGCTACATATTCTTTTCTATTCTAGGCAAATGACCCAAAATTTTAGGAGGAGGTGGCCAGTCGATTAGACCGTCCTCGGTACGCAACTGGTAATTGATTTATCGACCTGCAAAGGATGAAAGGCAAAGTGTACCACGGCGGAATTTGAACTCAGAACGTATAGACAGACGAAATACGATAAGCATTTCACTCAGCGAGCATTCTTAATGTTATAAATTATAGCATGCAAATATTTGTTTGAAAAAAGCTGAAGGATAGAAGAGAGTCGAATATTTACTTTCTATTATGTATAGCTTCATATGTCTGCTTTCATATATATATATATATATGCGTATGTATGTGTATGGCGCAGGAGTGGCTGTGTGGTAAGTAGCTTGATTACGAACCACAGGGCTCCAGATTTAGTCCCACTGCGTGGCACATTGGGCAAGTGTTTTCTGCTATAGCCTCGGGCCGACCAAAGATTTGTGAGTGGATTTGGTAGACGGAAACTGAAAGAAGCCCGTCGTATATATGTGTATACATATATATATATATTTATATATATGCATGTTTTTGTGCGTCTGTGTTTGTCTCCCAAACATCGCTTGACAATCGATGCTGGTGTGTTTACGGACCCGTAACCTAGCGGCTCGGCAAAAGAGTTCGATAGAATAAGTACTAGGCTTACAAAGAATAAGTCCTGGGGTCGATTTGCTTGACTAAAGGCGGTGCTCCTACATGGCCACAGTCAATTGACTGAAACAAGCAAAAGAGTAAAAGAGTAAAGAGTATATACATACATACATATGAATCCACGGATTGTTTTCGTTCAATATTCGGAAAATGGTTATTCCTTAAACCTTTCCCTGATAAGAATCTGATAGAAGAAATGTTTCTAAACCACAGTTTACATATAAGGAGCATATCTTCCATATTTTCGTCACATTTCTGGAGGCTGATTTCTGTAATATGTCGGATAAGTCTTATTGCATCTTTCTGCGCTGTAGGTATGTTGTTTTATGCTGTTATTGCAGTATGACTTCCTGGTGCAGTTATAAGAAGTAGTCGATTGAAAATACCCAATAAAATTATAAAGTCAGCATTATGATGTAAACATAAGTTTGCCTTTGATAAAAATCTCATTCCTTATCTATATGCGCACATACACACGGACTTGCGCACACACACACACACACAATACATGCACACACATATGTTGACCTCACGCGGATATTGGAAACGAATATTATATATATATATATATATATATATATATATAATATATATATATATATTATATATATATATATATATATATAATTAATCAATATAGGGTGGCAAGGAAAATTTTGTAGAAATTTATTGCCACCAGCGGCCCAGTGGGAAAAAAATTAAATAGTCATAGACCATTTTTAAGTTCAACATTAACAATTAAGGAACGGCCATAATAGGCCATTCACCCACTAGAAATAACAGCCAAAGCTTCTACCGCAAATAAAGATCAATTCCGTTAACAGGAGAAAATTAAAAAAACATTTACCCTGTAATTTCTTGTACGGTATACCGTTTCATTCGCTGTTTAATGGTAAACTAACCTGATTAAATTAAATCAAGCCAATCTTCCATAAGCCCTCGAATTCTTCAGCAAGAAATAGCTCAAGTCGGAACAGATATTTACACGAGGCATCTCGAACCTTGCCAAGGCAATATCTGACCTAAAATTTTCAAATCGTCGCACTCGCGCCAAATTTATCGGCAGCAAATAAATATCAGCCGTCGATTCCATTACGGAATTAACCAAAAAATTCATAATTAATCAATATAGGGTGGCAAGGAAAATTTTGTAGAAATTTATTGCCACCAGCGGCCCAGTGGGAAAAAAATTAAATAGTCATAGACCATTTTTAAGTTCAACATTAACAATTAAGGAACGGCCATAATAGGCCATTCACCCACTAGAAATAACAGCCAAAGCTTCTACCGCAAATAAAGATCAATTCCGTTAACAGGAGAAAATTAAAAAAACATTTACCCTGTAATTTCTTGTACGGTATACCGTTTCATTCGCTGTTTAATGGTAAACTAACCTGATTAAATTAAATCAAGCCAATCTTCCATAAGCCCTCGAATTCTTCAGCAAGAAATAGCTCAAGTCGGAACAGATATTTACACGAGGCATCTCGAACCTTGCCAAGGCAATATCTGACCTAAAATTTTCAAATCGTCGCACTCGCGCCAAATTTATCGGCAGCAAATAAATATCAGCCGTCGATTCCATTACGGAATTAACCAAAAAATTCATAATTAATCAATATAGGGTGGCAAGGAAAATTTTGTAGAAATTTATTGCCACCAGCGGCCCAGTGGGAAAAAAATTAAATAGTCATAGACCATTTTTAAGTTCAACATTAACAATTAAGGAACGGCCATAATAGGCCATTCACCCACTAGAAATAACAGCCAAAGCTTCTACCGCAAATAAAGATCAATTCCGTTAACAGGAGAAAATTGCTGCCGATAAATTTGGCGCGAGTGCGACGATTTGAAAATTTTAGGTCAGATATTGCCTTGGCAAGGTTCGAGATGCCTCGTGTAAATATCTGTTCCGACTTGAGCTATTTCTTGCTGAAGAATTCGAGGGCTTATGGAAGATTGGCTTGATTTAATTTAATCAGGTTAGTTTACCATTAAACAGCGAATGAAACGGTATACCGTACAAGAAATTACAGGGTAAATGTTTTTTTAATTTTCTCCTGTTAACGGAATTGATCTTTATTTGCGGTAGAAGCTTTGGCTGTTATTTCTAGTGGGTGAATGGCCTATTATGGCCGTTCCTTAATTGTTAATGTTGAACTTAAAAATGGTCTATGACTATTTAATTTTTTTCCCACTGGGCCGCTGGTGGCAATAAATTTCTACAAAATTTTCCTTGCCACCCTATATTGATTAATTATGAATTTTTTGGTTAATTCCGTAATGGAATCGACGGCTGATATTTATTTGCTGCCGATAAATTTGGCGCGAGTGCGACGATTTGAAAATTTTAGGTCAGATATTGCCTTGGCAAGGTTCGAGATGCCTCGTGTAAATATCTGTTCCGACTTGAGCTATTTCTTGCTGAAGAATTCGAGGGCTTATGGAAGATTGGCTTGATTTAATTTAATCAGGTTAGTTTACCATTAAACAGCGAATGAAACGGTATACCGTACAAGAAATTACAGGGTAAATGTTTTTTTAATTTTCTCCTGTTAACGGAATTGATCTTTATTTGCGGTAGAAGCTTTGGCTGTTATTTCTAGTGGGTGAATGGCCTATTATGGCCGTTCCTTAATTGTTAATGTTGAACTTAAAAATGGTCTATGACTATTTAATTTTTTTCCCACTGGGCCGCTGGTGGCAATAAATTTCTACAAAATTTTCCTTGCCACCCTATATTGATTAATTATGAATTTTTTGGTTAATTCCGTAATGGAATCGACGGCTGATATTTATTTGCTGCCGATAAATTTGGCGCGAGTGCGACGATTTGAAAATTTTAGGTCAGATATTGCCTTGGCAAGGTTCGAGATGCCTCGTGTAAATATCTGTTCCGACTTGAGCTATTTCTTGCTGAAGAATTCGAGGGCTTATGGAAGATTGGCTTGATTTAATTTAATCAGGTTAGTTTACCATTAAACAGCGAATGAAACGGTATACCGTACAAGAAATTACAGGGTAAATGTTTTTTTAATTTTCTCCTGTTAACGGAATTGATCTTTATTTGCGGTAGAAGCTTTGGCTGTTATTTCTAGTGGGTGAATGGCCTATTATGGCCGTTCCTTAATTGTTAATATATATATATATATATATATATATATATATACATATATATATATATAATATATATATATATCTGAGACATCCTACGGTCACGAAACAGACCATGGGAATGAAAGTTACCCTCCCAGGCACAAGTCCGACCAAGGTTTTTTATGGAAGACCAGCAGTCACCCATGCATGCCGGCTTCCCCTCTACACGCCACCAGTGCTATCCAAGGGAAAGGCAAAGGCCGATACAGCTTGGCACTTGTGACGTCGCAACTCACTTTCTACAGCTGAGTGAAGCTGTATATATATATATACATATATATATATATATATATATATATATATGTATATGTATATATCAAAATGCATATATACATTCATATCTAGATATACATATATGTATATATATATATATATGAATGTGTGTATATATGTGTCAAACCTCTACATATATAACTATGTATGTATATATATATATAGATATATGAATATATATAGTCACTAGCATTAAAGACCCGTCGTTGCCGGGCCATAGTGCTAGTGCATGTATATATGTGTACATATTACATGTACATCTATATATATACATCTACCGATAAAATACAAAATACAAAGTTATATCTTGATATCGCTAGTGATAACAATACTCAAAATATATAACAGACTGAAATTGTTAACCCGTCTCTTGTAATTTCGATCAATTGTCTCTTGTCCTCCCTCTTGTATAGAAGTGTGGCTACAATCCAGCCTACCTCTACTTCTGGGGGGGGGGGCATTAAAAAAATTTTTCCGGGACGTCCTACGTCCCAGATATAAAGGTAAAAATAATATATTCCCACTTTGCAAGTTCGAGTCGAGTACTCCCTTGCACGCTCCATTGACTTGAACCTTGCTTCTATTGTGGCGAATTTACGCCTATGATTAGATACCTTTCATAGTCATACCAAGACACTTTTCGAAGGTGCTTTCCTCTATGTGTTCAAATCTTCTTTTTTCGCTACATTGTACGCTTTATAGACAATAGTCTTATCTTTAATTTAATTATTTATTATCCATCTGGATTATTCCATTTCTGCACGCTAATTTTATTTTTAATTTATTCCCATTCATGTGAAACCACTTATTCAAGTTCAAATCATTGATGCAATTTTATACCAATTGCTATTTTTACTTTTGTTAAGTTACTTTAGTTTGATTTTAATTATTTCTTACTACATATAATTCAATTGTTATTATTATTTTTATTGTTAAGGTGAAAGTATCTGACATAAAATAGAGAAACGTTTTTGTTTCACTTTTAACACGTAATATTGAAATAGTGGAGAAGATATGATATTGGTATGGGCTCGCTCTAGGCAAGAAATTGAACATTTTTTTGCCCATGAAACTACATGGACCCTAGGTAAGGCATGTGTAAAATTTGAATGGAATTGGTTGCGTAGTTCTCCAGTTTTAGGGGATCGTAGTGGAGAAGATATGATATTGCTGTGGGCTCGCCCTAAGCAAAAGTTCAAGACACTCCCCGGACCCTAAGTAAGGCATGTGTAAAATTTGAATGAAATTGGTTGTGTAGTTCTCAAGTTTTAGGGAAACACACAGACAGACAGACAGACATTCTCAGTTTTATATATATAAAGATTATAGTTTGAACAATTAGTTTATCGTGCACTTCACTTCAATAGAGAAATCCATTCCTAAGCCTTTTATTATTCCTTTAACCCTTCTCTTCCTACTATCTAACTTTGACGTCAATTCTACTAACAGTTTTTTTTAAACAGTTATTAACATGTTGTTTATCATGTAGGCAGTCATCGTAATTATTATATTGTCTTGTTGGTGAGAGAGGCTCCCTTTCTTTCCTGATGAGAAGATTTCATCTTACACCGTTTATTCCTTTGGAATAAAACAATGTTGTCTTCGAAACATATGTCGAAAGTAAAGGAATTTTATTAACATCTTCGTTCAACTCCATTTATTTATTTATTCATACATATCCATATATATATATATTCACATTTATATAGTGAGTGTGAGAGAGAGAACCGGAGAAAGAATAGAGAGGTAACTGTTACTATGATAAATTTATACGGTACATAGCACTGGTATAGCGAGATGTAGTTCTCAACCATCCTTAACCAATATTTAAAATTTCATAAATGATTAATATTTCTCTTCTGACAGAAACATCCAAAACAGAATCAAGAAAGCCAAACCACACAAAAACTACATGTGCTCCAAGTTTTTTTGTTTGTTTAATGCTTCTCTCTTTCTGTATACGTATGTATGTATGTATGTATGTATGTATGTATGTATGTATGTATCTATAAATACATACATACACACTCACACAAAAACACACACACACACACACACACACACACACATACATATATATATATATATATATACGCATATATCTACGTCTATTTACATATGTATATGTCATCTGCGAGTGTTTGTTGTTTCATTAATCAATCCTTGATGTAGATAATGTAGGTGTGAATATATCCATGTGGGTGTGTATATATAAAAGATGCAGTAAGCCTAGTACAGCCAAAAGGTTAAGTAATTTGCTCTGCATCACGATAATAGGGTTCGATTCCACAGCATGGCGTTTTAGAGACTTGAGGCAACTCCTACTCTGTTAGCGAAAGTGTTTAAGCCTAAACTATATAAGATACTTCAAATTGCACGCATCTTTAATTAGAAACATACAGACTTGTTACATACTCAGGCACTTCATATTGCATCAGAATTCACTTAAGACCCAGGGGCCCCTGAAAAGATATTCCATCCATCCATCCATCCTTCTATACACACACGTAAGCACACACATATCTATCTATACAGACATATATATATTTATATATGTATATATATATACATATACATACACACACACACATATATATATATATATAAATAAAATTTAAAAAAGATATACATATATATATATATATATATATAATACACACATTCATATATAGATATATACGTACACATACATATATTTATATATATAAAATATTAGAAAAAAGGCACCTTTTATCAATTTAAAATGAATAATTAAATTACACCATCTAGAAAATTACATATAATAGAAAAGTTAAAATTAAAATAACAATTAAAAAGTAAAGATTAACTTACAGGTAAAATTGAACCACTCTTTTGGAATTCATCATTGAAGGATATTCCTATACTATCTAGAAAAGAATATCTTTTAAAACTTATTATATGTAATTTTCTAGATGGTGTAATTTAATTATTCCTTTTGAATTGATAAAAGGTGGGTTTTTTTCTAATATGTTATATATATTATATTGTGTGGAATTTGATTTAGTATTTCTAAATTGAATTCTTTTTCCTTGTAAGTTTGGATTTTATTCCCTCAAATAATAATTATATTTATATAAATATATATATATATATATGTGCATGTATATATGGAATTATATATATATATATATATATATATATACATATATACATACATAGATACATAGACAAACATATATACTGATGCATACATGCGTCACTTCATAGCTAGAAAGGGAGATACAAACCAACTAATAAAGTATAAAGCATAAATAGATACAAATCACATTATCTTCTTTGGAAAATAAATAGTGTGATGTATAGACAAAAGAATTAATATTACTCGCTTCTTTGGAGTATCAAATATAAAATTCAATCTGGTACGGCGATAATAATTCAATTAGCGAAGGGTATCTTGCCTTTTCTTTCAGTTATTTGTTTTTCTTCATGACTTAATTGTTATTTGTTTTTCCTCATGACTTGACTCTGAGCCTTTTCATCTCTATTCTCCTCGCAATATTTCTATTATTTTGTAAGGGGTCATACTGGCCGAATCATTACCGCGCTGGAAAGAATGCTTAGCGGCATTTCGTCCGTCTTCCTGATCGGAGTTCATATTTTGCCGAGGTCGGCTTTGTCTTTCGTCAATGTAGGCGTCAATAAAATAAGTTCCCCTTGCGTACTGGTGTCGATATTAATCGATTTATTCGCATTTCCGGAACTTCTGGCTCTCTGCCAAAATTTGAGAACAAATATTGCTATTGGTTTTCTGTTATTAATCTACCAGATTTCTTTCCGGTTCCTCACTCATTTGCTCACTGTTGCCTAACCATTCCTCTGAATTTATCATGTCTTTTTTTCTAAATTAAAGAAAGCTTTATGGTAATTTGAAGCTCGTAAAGATTGTGACAATAAGTTTATCGGTTGTACAATAAATCAACGTATTAGAAGTAACGGTCAAATTACACACTGACGTTTTTAAAACGAATGTGGTGAATATTATTGTCTTAGATATATCTCTATGTCAAAATACAGGATGCACTCAGGATCATACGTTTACTCCATCATGTGTGATTTGAGGAGAAGGAACATCAACATCTGCCGCCACCATAGATACTAGTTGTCGCGTAGGTAAATATAACAAATATTCAGGAGGTGAAAATGGAGGAAAAATTAATTTTGGTATTTCTTCCCGTTCATTGCGCTGCGGTAACGAAATCAAAGTATTTCGAACGATAATTGAAACGGAATCGCTCTCTCACTCTCTCTTCTTTCTCTCCTCTCTCTCCCGTCCCTCTTTGTTATAAGAAACTACTGTATATTCACTATATTAATAAAAGACAAATATTCATACATTTGCATATGAAATCAGAGCGCGAGAGTAGGCATTGATAAGCTGTAAGGTACTGGACCGGTCTCATCACGCATTTTGCCAGTTTACAGCTTCTTTTCTTTAATATGTTTCACTCATCAGATTGCGGCTATACTGGTGCACTGCCTTGAAGAATTTGAGTCGAATGTTAAAACAATACAAACGCGTATTGTGACCAGCGAGGTGTAACAACATCCGATAGTGTGGTTAGTCACATGATCACGCGATATATACATATATATGTATGTATATATATATATATATATATATATATACATACATACATACATACATACATACATACATGTATTAGAAAGTTTGGAGATGATGTACAGGTATTATGTATTAGGAGAAATGAGCTACTCTGAAATCTGGATGGTTTTATATTTACAGATATTTATTGATATGTAACAAGTTTTTATATATCATATATATTAGTACACACGCACACATATATTATATACACACACACACACACACATATATATATATATGTGTGTGTGTGTGTGTGTGTTCATAAGGTCTCTGCAGATTTTTCATCCTGCACATCACTATAGTGCTTGCTACTTCAAGAGTTTTTCGGTGAACGGATTATTTCGACCAGGAACTTTGGCGACCAAGATCTTCCGATTTAAGACCGCCAGACTTTGTTTTCTGGGAGCAAGTAAAGGGTCAGTGTACAAGAATCGCCCGAAAACCATTATATACTTTCTGCAGTGAGACTTTTTGAACGCCCTATATATATATATATACATACACACACACACGCACATATATATATGTGTGTGTGTGTGTCTGTGTGTACATATAGGTATATATAAATATATATATATATATATATATTATATATATATATATATTATATATATATATATAAAAAATAGTAGAGTGAAAAAACGACAGAAGGCTTAAATGTTAAAAAATATATATATTTGCGTCAATATGTCTGAAGAATATTAGAAAATTAAAAAAAAAATTTTTTTCTCTTATAATGACATAATTAAAAGAAAGACCGGTTTCGCGTGTAGCTTTTCAAATTTCTTGTGACGTTTTGTTTATGTTGAATAGAGTTATCGTTGTGTTTATGTTCCGGAGAGTTCTAAATAAGGGGAGGTAGTGGGTGATTTCTTCCGGTGTAAAGGAGATAATCGCTTAAAATTTTTTTTTCCTTTCCCTTAATGTGAATTTCTCTGTATCAGTATGTTCGGATGGTTGAGTCTGGGCTTGTACTTTTCAATGAAGAATGTTTCCTTGTTTAGTCTAATTTGTGTTGATGATCCGAAAGCACATTGGTAAAATGGAAAGATTAAAAATTGTGGTAGTAGTTGCTTTGCGCATTTCTCAATGTGCTCACTAAAAGGTATCATTCTATATTCTGGGAATGCAATCTGTTGTCGATGCAGTGTGCATCTACGTCTGAGTGATAGTAGACGAAGACAGGTGGTGTACAAAACAAACAGATGTATTAGTATAACGCTCAGGAATAGAAAAATGTTTTTTACGTTTCGAGCCTACGCTCTTCTACAGAAAAAAAAACAAGGAGAGAAAATAATGTGTGTAGTTGCTAACGATCTATCATGGCGACTGATATATATATATATACATATATATATATATATAATATATATATATATATATATATATATAATATATATATATATATATATATATATATATATATCCATGCGTGCATACATTATATATGTATGTACGCGCATGAGTTTGTGTATATGTATGTATTCTGTTCAGAAAAATCCCTTCAAAATTGATCTCAAGAATATATTTTTAGGAGTATGATTCCAGATAATAAACTTTTGGAAAGAAACCAATGAATCTTTACTATAACCGACGATATGCACACTGATGAGGAAAGTTTTATCACGTTGTTGTCTTTAAATCTAAGTCCAAACTATCATAAATATAACGTAGCGGTAAAAGTATCACAAATGTCGGTATATTGACAGCGTTTTATCTGCAGTTTTATCCAAAGTGTTATATCTAGTGCCAAGAGTTGAAGAACTCGCATATTTTATAACCTAATGAATAAAATATACGTCTTTATGTTGTGGATTGGACAATGATTTATATAAACTTATATTTCCCCAAATGTTTTCTTTTTTCTTCTTCTTCTTCCTGTTATCGATTCCTTCTAATATGAAACTAATTAACGTAGTGTTAAGATCAATAGATATAGATATTCCGCTGAACTTATACTACTGTTAGTATTGTATTTGTGGTTAGAAGCATTTTTCACAAAAGCTTTACGATATTGCTCTAGAGAAACTTAAGAATAACATATTTCATTTTGCTCCATACTAATAAATAGGGACTTTTTAGTGAAAATAAACATTTTCTAGACAGAAGTCGGGCGACTTTTTAGATATAAGAAACTTCCAAAAATCGTGTCGAAACTATATAACAGACTTCAAAGTGTCGAAATCCCGCTTAGGTTAGTTATAACGTTTATTCTTCTAAATTATCCGAAACACGTGAGTCACTTGTGTTATTGTGAAATTCGAGATGGCTTGCACAGTCTCCAACTCCAAGTTTTGGAGTAAAATATTCTATAATTCCACTATTGCATATGAAATTAGTAAACGAATATTTCTTTAAACGATTATTCCATAAAAATATATTTCAGTCAAATGTTGCCGAAATCATATATCACAGCCATAAACATTGAAAAACGTGCTGGATAATATAGCCTTAGATTTACTGACCGTGGAAATAACGTTGTAAAGATGGAAAAAGTAAACAAGATAAATAAAAAAGAAATCAGTTCGAAGTAAATGTAATTACTTTATTGAGGTAGGAGTGAAGTTTCGGACAGCTGTCCTTCGTCAAAACTAAGGAAGGAGAGGAGAAAGGATGGGTTGTTTTCCCTAAAACATTGATGATCTTTTCTGAACTTGATCTCGATCACAGCAAATATTGGATATACACGTATATAATTCGGGCTTATTCAAGTTATAAGAAATACTTAATTATTTAATTATTTAAGTTTATTATTTGGAAAAGAGGGAAGTACTTGGTAAAAAGACATTCTGTTTGCCTGAATTTGTGAAACTTTTACTCGTTTCTAATCTTTCGCTCTTGGGACTTAAGGCAGAGTGACTGAAGCGTTAATTAATTATAAAAAGAAACGTCGGTTCTCAATTCATATATAGGAAATGCCGAGGTTTTTCATTCAATGAGCTCCAATTAAATTACTTGTAGCCTACTGACAGGAAATCAATCAATATCTTCCTACCTTCTACAAACAATTGCCAATTGTATTTAGTTATATCAGGAAATATTCACCACAAATCTTTCTCAGCGAAATGAGACTTCTCCAAAGTTTTAATCTTTCGTGAAAGTTATTTTATTACAGTGGCACCACGGCTATTCTTTAGAAATTCCCGAATATCTGAACTTGCTAAGACTATTCAATATGGTAACAATCATTCCTATACAGGTATCTTGGCGAACCGAAGTAACGTCATAAATTATATCACGGGCGGAATATTTTCAATTATTCAACGAATGCTCTTGCGAAAAGTAGTAAAATGGTTTAATTCCCTACCTGCTACATCACCAAAAATATAAAGAATTCGCGACGAGTAAAACTATTTCTTTTTTCCTGTAGATAGTTCTATGAGAACATAGAGTCTGTATTATACTTACAGCCGAAGTCATTTCATTTCATTGGCAACGAAAAATCAGGAGCGCCATTGTTACCAATCACTCTAGCTTCAACAATGAACAAATACATAGTTCTTATTTGGCCCATAAAAAAGAAACTAATATATTCTAGAGTTATATACAAATATAATTATTCGTGTAGTTTTTATCTGCGCCATAATTCAATATTTGAAATCTCTTGACTGAGTTACGAAAATGGCATTGAAAAAATTGGTCTTCATTCCTTCTCACATTCTCACTCTCTCCCTTTCTCTCACTTTTACATATACATCCACACACATACGCATGTACATACACAAACACACGCGCACACACATATATTCACATGCATAGGTGTGTGTGTGAGGTATATGCGCATATATATTTCAATACACATTTGTATATATATATCTATATATCCATAGATCATATATACATGTATATTCATACATATATATATATATATATATAATATATATATATATATATATATATGTGTGTGTGTGTGTGTGTGTGTGTATGTGTGTGTGTGTGCGTGCATATGTGTGTGTGTATCTATGTATGTCTGTATGTTGTATACATTTGAGAAGTGAGATTAATCTCGATATTACAATGTAATTTCTATGTTAGCTTCAGCAGCGAAAAAGTTTTAGATTACGTTAAATAAAAGAAAATGAATAACGTGCAAAATTCAGTAATTAAAAGCCAACACGGACTGGTATATTGTTAAAGAAATAACAAAACAATAATAAACTAACAGAGAAGACAAAAAAAAAAAATAGCAATTTATATATACAGGAAATAAAAATCAATCATATTGGAAAATTTAAAGAAGGATGACAAACGTATTGAGAATTCTTCAGATATAAATGTCAAGATTCTGGACTACGGAAATGCAACACTCACTTGCGCACACCGGCACACACACGGAAGCAAACGCATGCGCACACACACACACACGCGCGTGCAAACATACATGTATATGCATATATGTGTATTTAGCAATATGTATGTGCATATATTATAATATACATTTGTGTATGTTTGTGTATGCGTGTACATCATTTGGTATATGTGTAAAGAAAACCTTATATGCGATTGAAAAACAGATAGACACATATACGAACCGATAGAGTGGTAAGGAAAATGAAGAGTAAATAAATAATATATTATGTAGAAATTTTAAGCAGAATATGACTCGAAATTGTTTATTATGAATATTTATCGATTCTCATTCCTTTTTTCTTATTTCGGTAACAATAATTGAAAATAAACATCGGAGCTGAAAGAGAGAAAAGAATAAGGATCATCCGTTCAGGTAACAATTCAATCGGTTAATCAAATTAACTTTCGCAAATTATTTATTCTTCGTTTAATAATAAAAAAGGATGAAAAAAAAGAGGGAAGACGCTATAGAAAATACGTATTAATCGATAAATATTTTTTCTTAAACATTTTTATTTTTTTCTTCTCTCCATTCCTTTAGCTGTACAATTTCCTTTTAACGATCTCTGCAGCGCTAGAAGAAATATAATAAAATAGTTGTAATTGTAGGAGTAGTGGTATTATTATTATTAGTAGTAGTAGTAGTAGTAGTAGTAGTAGTAGTAGTAGTAGTAGTAGTAGTAGTAGTAGTAGTAGTAGTAGTAGTAATTGTTGTAGTAGTAGTAGTAGTAGTGGTAGTAGTAGTAGTAGTAGTAATAATAATAATAATGATAATAATAAGGAAAACTGTCTCACGCCTAGGCATAATATCGAGGTGAATATTGATTGAATTACACCGCTGTGTGTGTGGGAAATATATTTAGCCTCATACTTTTATGCATAAGTGAAGAAATCAATATAAAGATATATAAATAAAAATATGGCAAGCTCATCCTTGTACAAATCTGAAAAAAATAACAAATTTATATAAACGTAAACGTATATATATATACATACACATACACATACATAAACATATATACATATGTATATATTTATATATCCATCATGTTGATATATATATATATATATATATATATATATACATGCAAATATATTATTATACATACAAATATATATACATATACATATATAATATGTGTATATATATTTATATATATATATAATATGTACACATATATATATATATAAATACATACATACATATATATATATGTACATATGCGTATATATATATATATGTGTGTGTGTGTGTATGAATATGTACATATGCACGCGCATACACATACATTCATAATGACGTCATGCCTAAGTGTGTGCATATATATATGCCTATTTATGGACTTTTGCATACGGCAGAAAAAATTCAGTGTACACGTAGCAAAGTTTCACTCTCATATATTTGAAATGGGGTTCCTATGTTTTAGTATTCAGCGCATCGCATTTCCGTCAATCACGACGACTGAAATTACAAAACAAATATCATGTTTCGAGGTCTCTTCACGTCATAGATGCATAGTTGCTAGTCAGTTGATTATAGGTAACTAAGTAGGCAACAACACTCTCGCAGAGAGCGAATAGCATCTGGTATGTTCATGTGGTTACGAATGGGGGAGAATGTAAGTAATGTGGTGAGTGATGTGGGTAAGATGGAAGAGGAATTCAGTAGGATGCAATGAAGTGAGAGTGAGGTATGTAGACCTTACTGTGTGATCCAGGCCATTTAAATTGCAACGATCAGAAGGAGATTCTCTGCACTCCGTCAAGTAGTAAGAAGATAGTCCAGGCAAGGTGGAAAAGGACATACAAAATGCTAAAAAAACAATTTGACAAGAAGGAAGGAAAATTTGTTATAGAGAAGTAAGACAGGTAAGAGATAGAGTTTTGCCAGAAGATTAAGTTAGTCGAAAGTAAACCAGTGAAAATCTACACAAACTCCGAGTACATGTTTGTTTAACAATATAATTTACACACTGTAAACATGCTTAGTATGTTCAGTAAATGCAACTATCTCACCCAGAAATACGAAAATGCATGAGGCGTACATCTATTCGGCCATGTTTATGTATATTTATTCTCACCCACATCTATTTGTAATAATGAATAATAACCAAATATAATTTAAAATGTCTGGAAACTAGTATTACATCTATTACAAGTATGCCACCTAGAAACTGTCTAAAATAATGGCTTAGGTTTCCAAAGGCATCACAAAATTTACGAACAAGGAAAAAATGTAGTCAATAGACGTATAAACGCTTATTTATAACACCACGTAAACACATATGCCTATATACCTCTCGCCATTTCATTCCAACTTTTGAAAAATTTAGAAGTATTTCGGAACCTATTGTTATTCTTGAAGAAATATTATGTTTCCCCGTGTCTCCTTAGGATTATGCTTGGATTATTTGCATTTTTGGTTTTGATTATTTGATACTTAATTTCTGCAGATTAAAGGATCTAACGCTGAGTTTTCATAATAAGGGTTTTGAAATCCGAAATATCGAAATGTGAATTTAAAACGTAATCCGTTCCTCGTGTTCTATGATCATTTTGCTGAAGTTTACAATATCTTTACTTTAAAACCTACACATACACATTGACACAATACACATTAATGCTTACACGAAAATATGTCTGTGTAGAAACACATGCATATACACAAACAATTTCACATAACACACGCACGCAAGTATATATCTTTTACAAACAAACAAGGAATACACTGCGATGTCTTTCGTTGTTTTAAAATTAGGACAGGATTTACGGCGGTGAGGTGGCAGACTCGTTATCACGCTGGGCTTTGTGGCATTTCGTCCCTCTTTACGTTCTGAATTCAAATTCGGCTGCACGACTTTGCCTTTCATCCCTTTCAGGGGTCGATAAATTTTGTAATATTTGAGTACTGGGGTCAATGTAATTGACTAGCACCACCTCCTAAACGTACTGGCCTTGTGCCATTATTTGAAGCGAAGATTATTATGGAATGGAATTTTCTGTCGATTTACATCATATCTTGAGAAAAGAGGAGCATTTTTACAACTTCCAGAAAAAGATTAGAATGGTCATGACTTCAGACACTTGACTAAGGTGCGTTTGGTTGGGAGTGTGCTGGGTCTGATAAAAATCAACAACAGTTCCAAGTGCTACGAGTATATTACTCTATTTTTAACGCTTTTAAGGTAATGTTCACGATATGGGTCTAGAATGACTAGTCACTCGAGGACACCTATTACTAATTGAATGTGGAATTATATTGTGGAGGCTAAAAATTTTACAATAGCCAATGTAATTTAAGAAATAGACGGAAACGCTAGATTCTTAGCCTCATCGGTAGCGCTTTTGCTCGTTTGAGCTAATAGTGCACGAAGAGAAGGAATAAAGTCTTCTACTGAGGCTAGTATCCGGAATTTGAGAAACTAGTAATAGTCCGTATCGACCAGAAATATTCAGCAGTGTGGATTATAGATTATTTCAATAATTTCAATGCTGACATAAATATGAAAATATAATAAGGAAATTGTATACTGTTGGTGATTAGAGAAATGTTTGTTTTGTAATAACCATGTGTCGTAATTATCATCGTCATCATCGTCATCATCATCATCAGCAGCAGCAGCAGTTGCAGCATAGTCGTCGTCGTCGTCGTTATCATCATCATCTTTGTCATCATCATCATCATCATCATCATCATCAAAATGAGTAGCAGCAACATCGTGGTGGTCATCGTCCTCCTCTTCACCAACATCACCGTCATCATCATCGTGATATGTACTGATTATCGCATTCAATACTACTACTACTACTACTACTACTACTACTACTACTACTACTACTACCACTACTGATGTTGCTGCTTCACTACTACTACTACTACACTACTACTACTACTACCACTACTACTGTTGCTGCTTCACTATTACTACTAATACTACTGCATTTATATATATCTCCACCACTTAACGGATTATGACAGTCATCTGTTTGATATTCATTATGGTCTTTTTACTTGGAATAATGATGACTAATGAAGATGACGTCATTAGTAGCGACAGTGGTAGTCTTAAGTGATGATGAAGACGAAGATAAATTTGAAGGTGTTAAGTTGTAGAGATGAACTTTGTAATGCTTAAGAGGATATGAGCGATATGATAGTGATTATTTTTATGGTGATGATGATGATGATGATAATGAGGATGATGATGATCATCATCACCATAATCATCCCTACCACTGTCATATTCATCGTCAACCTATTCATCATCTTCCTCAACTTCCTTCTCTTCCATTTCCTCTCCATCATCATTATGATCATCATCATCATCACCACTATCACCATCACAATGCTAACATCACTGACACCTCCATCTTTATCATCTCCTTTCTCCTCCTCCACCTTCTTCTTCTTCTGAAGTTCCTCATCATCATCATCAACGACATCACTTTCTTGCCTATTACCTGGCCGTGTTCCTGCTGTTGCTGGTGGAAATGTTGTTGCTTTCTTGCTGCTAAAGTGGATGGCAATGAATAATGATGATACTGATGATGCTGTTCATTAACAGAATATATTTGTCTTTTCTTGTAAAGAAAACAAGGAAAAAAAAGGAGAATAATTTCAGTTTCCTGGATGTGAATTATATATATATTTTTTTTCTTATTTTTGACAAAATCTCTTTGCAACTATTTATTTCATTTCCAAGCTGATTTTCTTATCTTGCTTTCCTATGATTAACAGGAATGTTAGCTGGATTTACTTAGTATTTATCATCTGGCTTGAAAATATAAACAGATAACTTGTGTGTTTTTTAAATTTATTTGTAAAAATTTGTTTTTCTTCTTGAAAAAACACTGACATATATTTTTTCTGAATATTTTGTTTCTCTTCCATTGTGTATAATTTTAAAAGAACAATGTATTCACAACATTGGCAATGCTTATTAGATTATAAATTGCCGAGAGGGCAACTTGAAAGCTGTTTATTTTCTTTCCGTTCAGAATCGAATGGAAGTTTGAAGTTTTAAAACAATCTCACAACTCGACCATATTTTAGGTTCATTTTCTTTTCTTTAGTCAGTGTCACACTTCTTTTTCTTGTTTCGCTGTAATTTTATAAGCGTAACAGGACCGGGAATGGCTATAGATCCTCTGTTGATCTTACAGATTGTAAAAACAAGCCAGATAGTGGAGTGGGTAGACTGCTAATACTCCCACTATCAAACTCTTCTGTCTTTATACATATAGTAACATTTAAGACGGAGTCAAGAGAAGTTGCTGCTAGTCATTAGGACCTGTACAAACAATTTACGCAGCAAAATTTATAAGTTTGGATAAGTTTCTAAATCGTTAGGAGTAGTAGAAATCTGGCGTGAGAGAAATCCATCTCTTCGCTAGAGAGAGCATTAGTCTTGAAATATCAGCCGTTTCTTTTCACTTATCTTAACTCATGCACTTTCAATGGGTATGATGACTGCTGAGATCATAAATGTCAAATGCCTAGATAAAAATTCTACAATTACGTAGGGGACGTCTTTATCTCAAATAGTTCTCACATGGTCTTAATAGCTACAATAACTGGTTACAAATATATCGCGCTACATCTACTGAATAGTCAAATACAAATTGGTCAGAAGTAGACTTGAACACAGCACAAGTAAATGTAAATCTACTTACCTTTGAAGTGCACTCCAATGCCTTATTTCTAATATTTACGTACGGTTTTGTGGTATCTGTATACAGCTAGGATGCAATGACCCCACAAGTGATAAATTTTAACAAATGAATTTCTGCATAGATTTTTCTAACGTTTTTGATTTTGTTGAAATAATTGTGAGAAATGCGTACGACTGGGAAATAAAACTGGTCAATAAACACTGATTCATGGAAAATTATCTGTCTTGCACAGCTTACTTGGCTGTG
Organism: Octopus sinensis; assembly: GCF_006345805.1. Classification (NCBI taxonomy): domain Eukaryota; kingdom Metazoa; phylum Mollusca; class Cephalopoda; order Octopoda; family Octopodidae; genus Octopus; species Octopus sinensis. The sequence goes on from NC_043013.1 coordinate 30,186,904, forward strand.
CAAGACAGATAATTCCTTCATGTTAAGCTTAAAATAGTTGTGTCTGAGAGATACAAAGGAAATTTTAAACAGAGGAAGTGGGGATTCAGAGCAAAAAAAAAAAAATAACAACTTTAAAGATTTTTTTCTTGCTTCATTTGCCGAAGCTAGACGTAGCTTTGATACGATGGATCAAAAGCATCCTTTCCTACCAGCTCCCGCCCTCACAAATAGACATCTTCTGAGAAGAGAAAAATTAAATGGATTAGGATGTTTATTATATCAGTATAAGGTTTATAGTATGGTATACGGTTTTCTCTAAATTATTTCGTTTATATTGAATGGGTTTTGAAATGACTCAAATGGGAATCATAGCCAAACACTTAGGGTCTCTTAGAATGGTGAGAGGATGGATGAAATTTATCGTCACCCTCGCTACCTGAAACTATATCCTAAGAGCAGTGTTCCTGTGTGCGTCTGCCATACATTTAACCCAAGATGATTGTTAACACTTAGTTCAAAAGCTAGATAATGCTTATAGCACCGTTACCTGACGACCGATTTGTTATGTGGTGATGTTTGAGCGGGCGACACTTTAAGCTTATCATTCATCGAAGCCTATGATGGAACTTAAACTGAAAGGCAAAGAGAGGGAACATATACCATAAAGCATATCGCCTATCGTTCTTTCAGTTTTACTAATTTATCATTCTTATTTGATCCGTTTTTCTTTTAATCGTAATAAGACGAAAGAAACAAATTGGCCTTGGTAAGATTTGAACTTAAAGCACAGAATTTTAGAACGAACATGGCATGGAATTCAGTCCGACGGTCTAACGCCCCACACAATCGAAATAGAAAACGCCTATAAAAACAGAAAAAAACATAACTGAGTTTCATTACGTTAGTTGAACTCATATAAATGCTTGGAATGAGCGCCAGTGATTCCTCAGATCTCGCTTTAACCGCCTGGTTAAACTAAAACTATTCACAATAAAACTTTGCGATTTCCTAAAAGTCTGCTTATGTTATGTCGATGCAGAAGAATCAATAACATAATATGAAGGGTATTAGTTTTATATTCTGACTCCAGTTTTCAAACATAAACAATATTCTTATTTGCAGGTCCAAATGAGTCTAACCACACAACTAGAAAGACTCATCATTCTGGTGAATAGAGAATATTGTTTAAGAAATTCATTTATGGAATAGTCATCTAACTGTAAATATTCTAGAAAGCAAATATCGCGAGTCCTGAAAATAAGACATAATATTTAGACAACACATTTTTTCTGCAAAATAGGGGTAGTCTATCCTATTCAGGCTATATTATATACATTATATACGTACATATATATTTATACATACACATAAATGTTTGCAAACGTACATACTTACACATATATATTGTGAGTGTGTGCGTTTATATATGTGTGAGCTTGTGTGTTTTTTTGCGTATTCATATATATATATATATATTCATGTATGAGAATTAAAATAGAGATGATGTATCTATCATATTTAATGTATATACACCAATCTCAGGCATGATTAGTGGTTTTTGCCCATGAGAAAATATCTTCATGGTATGTTATATGAAAAACGCAACATAAGTCTGACCGAGACGAACATAACGTGAACAGTGACACACAAGAACTTCAGACGTGTTTTCTCTTCTAGAACATCAATTTAAGAATCCATATCCCTCCTTCTGAAGAATTATATTTGAAAAAAATTATCTAAAATCTAAATCTCTTACAAACTATTTTATATTTTTAGCGATTGTTAACCAAATACGTGTACAGTTGAATAATGTTTTTGCCTCACTAAACAGTAAACGCATAAAAATTCCACTGTGAGTATTATAGAGTGTATAATTTATCAATAATGACGTAAGCGAATTAGTTGAATTTCTATGCTTTTACCATGGGATAACGGGCAAATTGATTTGTAGCCTAATCTACGGATATATTTACGAGTAGAATAAAAGGCCAAGGTATTAATGTGTCCAAAGTCATTACCGAGATTAAAGAGTAGCTGTTTTGATAATTGTTAAAGGTTTAAAATGACAATTTTGTGATGCTTGTTATATTGATTAAATCACATCGACCTAGGTTCGGCTCCCATACGGATCTCATAATTTAATTGACTTTATGGAAGGGACTGTCCAATGTCCATCACCATTTGATTTATTACTTTTGACTTTTACATTGGTTTTGTATCTTGCACAAAGGTACTCAAACATCCGCATATTTTGTCGACCTAGGTTTAAAAATTACTACTAATATGACTATAAAATATGAAAGGAAATGTAACATTATTTTTAGGTATTTAAGTTAGAAAATATAGATCAACTAAACATAGAAGTGTCTGCATCAGTCTCTTGTAATATGTAGCTAATACATTTATGTTTGCATAAAGTGAATGGGAAGATATATTAATAGACTAAATGAATTAGTCAAGTAACACTAGTAACATAAACTAAAGTGTGTAATACTTTCAGAGTCATGTGTACATACAATGACATGTTCTGCATATATGAATTCAAAATCATTTATGTTGGAGTTGGCAATTTAACAAATTCAATGATTTATAATGTTTTGAAATGAGACGGATACGAATTTGTTACAAAGGAAGTGTGCAACTTTATATGAATATTCAATTACGAACACACAAGTATAGAAGGTTATAGAAGAGAAACTTTCTTTGTGAAATTAGCTGAATTTGATTGGAAATTACTTTAACGCGTATCGAGCACAATAATTTGAAAGAAGTTCGAAAATGTTAAGAGTTAAGGAAAGTATTACTATTTTCAAACGACTAATTTGACCTTGTAGTTCCGTAAACTTTATGACGGCAAGACACATATGCTAATGATAACAGTTATACAATGCTGGTACATTTCCTGTACAAATATTACTTTTGCTTAAATGCTGATACTTTCGTTATTGACAGTATATAAAATTCTCACATATTGGGTGTATCGGCGAATCTCATTTCTTCTAAGATGAATGCTTCTGTTTCTAAATGGAATCAAAGTAAAAGAATAAATTAGCCATTCAAATGCTAGTTAATTGAAAATTTTGAGAATATTACAAATAAATAATAATGAGGAAGAACAGAAGAATAACAAATGAAAATTTCCAATTATTTCGAGACTTGTCTTAAGATTATACATTGAGCGTTCTATAGCAACTACCATTGTCTTTACTACAGAGATTTTATCAAATCAATTAAAGGTTGTCGACCAGACTACCACTAATAACAGCATCAATGAAAAAGATTTAACATAGTGATATAATCTGCTCCATGAAGCATTTGAGGTATATAAAACCAAATTTGTAATAGAAATTGTAAAAAAAAACATTAAACCTAAGTACAATATTCTGCTTTATCTGAGGTGGTTTCTTATGCTAAAACTAAATACAAAACCAAAATGAGGACAAAAAGAAAAAAATGACAAATATCTGAATTGCTTTTTGACAGATTCAGACCGTTATAAAATGTCTAACGTGGCATCTTTTGGATCTGAAGTAGTAATAGACCATTTTAAATATTTTGCTAATGTTTGCGTGCCCGCACACACACACACACACACACACACACACACACACACATATGTATACACATATACATACGTATATGTATATGCACATCCCCACACATACACCCCACACAGCCCCACATACACCCCACTCATACAACTCCCACATCCCCACACAGACATACACATGTATTAAGTAGTAGAAAAAAGCAACACTAAATTATATATTTATAAGACGATGCCATCTGTTCACATTATAAATTAAAATTCTTGAAATATTTTATTTACATACATTGAAAGCTGTAAAAGTTTATTAGATGACATAAAGCCAATTTTTTCCTGAAGCAACAATATTATATCTGTAGCATATTTACACATAAACCTTCTAATTCAGGGGCTGATATATGGAAAAAATTTACAGAAATCAGAACACCACTTTATCTAATGTAAAATTACAGTAATCAGTAATATTTACTAACATAACAGAAGTAAAATTAAACTGAATATAATAATAAGTCGAAGGAATATTTCCAAGCCTACAGATAGTAGACAATAATTTCCAGTATGAGAATATGCCTATATGTGCACAGAAAGAAATACATATACAAGGGCATACACAAGCATGCACGCACACACACACACATACATACACACACACACATATACACACACAAATACACACAAATACACACACAAACATATATTTTTCTTTTGAATTTCATTATATGTTCATTTTTCAGAGTTCCTTTCTCCAAATGCAAATAAAACTATTTAAAGGTGTACTCTATCATTAAACTTAGTGAAGCTCTGATTTCCGTACTCTTTCTTAAAAAAATGATATGAACTTCCATTTTAACACGATTTATATATAATAGAATATAATTTAATATACTTGAACATATGGATGAAAATGAAATGTCTGACCAGTTTAAATTTTTAATCTAGACAGGTGGTTTCATAAAAAAAAACACAAAGATTTTAATGTAATTTGTAGTTTTTCAAAGTTTCAAATTTTTAATTCCTTCGTAGGGTGTGCTGTCTGCAGATTTAATTTATTTCCAGCTATTTCCAGTTTTAGAAGCAGGATATTAACGCTCCATTAAAAACATTGCTTTGGAGTTAAACGTTGCTGAAATTGCTTTACGGAAGTTTAATATTAGCGCAGAATGTTACAACTGATAAAATAACCTAAATGATGTTTAGTGAAACTTTATGGCATTTACTGTGTGTTAAAATGTATATTTTCCATTTTTGAAAGCTTAACATCACGAAGTCGCTGTTGATTTATGTTAATGATGTTTTACTATAGAATGGTTAATGGTTTATCAAATAGATCTATGACTAAACAGTGTTGGTATGCTTCGTTTGTGGAGCGTTTGCGTAAATTAATGAATCCCAAGTTTTAGTTCCCCAAATCTCTTTTATACGAACGGATTTTACCAAATTTGTGCTATTCTTTTATGCATGTTGTGTTCTACCCGTAATATGTACGGTGAACTGCAAAATTTAAGATGATGAGTTCCGAGTGTTATGAACACATATCCATCTTAAACAACGCGTACAATAGCAGCTACGATGTTCGCAGTCGAACCTGTCGGATCTTATTAAGAAAATATATGCAAATTATCGATTCGAATATTGCTGTTTCCCCATACTTATTACGATTTATGTATACACAACCACACACACACACATACACACACGCGCACACACGCATGCAATGGTGTGCGCACAAACACATACACATATATGCATGCATAGAGTAAGTAATGAGTAAATGATGGAAGACTGACGTTGGTGAAGACATTGGTATGACTTTGAATCTCTATAATGATTCATAATAATGATCTTTGTACTTCATAGTTCCATCTAAAATCATTTAATATATATATCTTTGCTTTTCTTTAAAAAAAGCCTTTATTTTTTATATCTCATGTGCATTTTCTTTTTACTTTTCCCCTATTCATACCACGTGTAGTCTTTTTCTTCGAAACCTATTTCTCTCTCTCTCTCTCTATCTGTCTCTCTCTCTCTCTCACTCTCTCTCTCTCTCTATATATATATATATATATATATATATATATATATATATATATATATACACATATATATATACATATATATATATATATATATACATATATATATATATATATATATATTTATTACTCAAAGGAATTCCAACTTGTTTTTCACGTTGGGTTGAATCTATTAATAGAGAAAAGTATTTTCTTAATTAAATTCAAGCCCAAGCTTAATAAACAATGATAAAAATTAATCTTATTTAAAGTTAAAAAGTCTTATCCCCATGCCGAAAAAAATAAAAATCTCTAAAATGTATTGCTGTCATCATTTCTAAAAATAAACACTGAAAAATGGTATGGCGGCATTTCTAAAAATAACCAAGCAACTACTACTTTCATCCACAGAAATGTATATAAAGGACAAAATTTAACCAGTCAACCACAGTTGAAACCACTGAACACAACTCTCACCACCACATGAAACCGAAGATTGCATAAATGTTAGAAAGTATAATAGTTCCATAAAAATGGACATTTAATATTTCAGTTCTATATTTAAGAGATAAGAAATTATGTACGTACCTTAGGAATGAGAACACTGGTTCGAGATTTCCCCCAAGACATGATGAATGCTGGACGGTATATCAGACGAAACGTTATGTTAACAACAAACAAGATGAGGACAAGTATCCGTCAATTGTAACTAATGTATTTAATATTTCATTTGTTCAATAAGTCTAAACAATTAATACTTCATTTCTTTTTACCATATTATTTTATATATTATATTAATATTAGAAGATTATAAATAAAACGTGAAAAACAGAGTTGGAATTTCTTTGAGTAATAAGTTCTTCTATACACAATCACACAAATCCCTTTGTATATAAATATATATATATATATGCATATACGTATATACACACAAACACACACACACTCACACCCATATATGCATATATATATATATATGTGTATATATATATATATATATATATATATATATATATATATATATATACATATCTATATATATATATATATAAATGGTCAGTTAACCCATCGTTCGACGATGGCTTAATTGCCTTAACCTCTGACTTCACTATCAATAATAATCTTGTTTAAGAGAACTAAATTTGTTCTCCATAAAAGCAGGGAGTAACCCACCAGATTAATGTACATAATGTTTTTGTATTTCAATATGTAATCTAGGTTAACACTGTACATAAAATGTAAACATAAATATAAATTCATATATATATATATATATACATTTTCGTCTATAATTTTCAATGATTTTTTAAAGTACATTGTGTTAAATAAGTAGATAAAATAGCTTATTACAACGTCAGAAGTTTACAACTTACTTCAGTCGTATTTACTATACGAACTCTTTCTTTTTGTTTCAGTTTAACTGCGGATTATTCTTCTCGAATTAAATGGGTTTGGGATAAAAGGCTTTGCGACCGGAGCCTTCAGATTTGTTTAATTTCAACGTATCCGAAACTATACTATATCAAATATCGTACCTTTGTTTTGTTTTTACACAAACAAATCTCGTTTAAAGTATATTTGTTCCACTTATTCAAATGATTCTTCATTTCGTGACTTATTTTGTAGAAATTGCATTCAAATATAAAATCTATGGTCGTTAACATTTTTAATACAAGTTAGGAATATACCATCTCCTTTTGAGATAATTTACGACAGCTGAATGTCAAGAAAAGTAAATTAGTTCCATCGTAGTGAGGATTTCCAAATAGATATTTATGTACGTGTGCAATGAATATGAGATGTAGTTTATTAACTCCATGACCATGATGAGAAAAATACTGCAGTATACGTGCAGATTTTCTATAAATAGTGTTTCTTGGCAGGAGTATGTTTTCGATAAAAATATCGTTTTAGTTTCGAGAGCAACTATCAACTATTTCCCTCCTAAATGTCAATCACTGAAAGCAATTATATATATAGTTTCCTATGAACGTCATAATACGAGAAAAGTTTGACTACAAAACAAGTGGAAATTTGGTATGTTACCAGACAAATCTTAATGTAGCATTCCTTCTCTGATTTATTAAAAGAATCGGCGATCCATATTCATTGAGCAACATTTCTGTTTTAAATGTGCACTCCAACCGAGATTCTCTTTCAAACTCTCTCTCAAACTCCATAGAAGCAGATGTGTCCTTATTGACAGCATTCCAAATTTTCGTTAAGTCAAAGGTACAACTTCAACACTCTCACATGTCTACTTCCATGACTAATCTGTATGCAGTAGTTTGCATCCAGCATGACGTTGCTATAAAGAGGCAGTTAACGCTACAATTAAAATTGTATTCATAATTTGCAACGTTTGAAGAAACAGTTCCAACTATTAAATCCCGAGAAAATTTAATGTTTTATGAAAGGGAGTATCTTACTTGAAACAGGCACACATTTCATAAATCAATGATAAACATTAAAGCATTAATGATTAAAACAAGACTCAAAAAGGTTTTAAAAATGGCATTCTGAAAAATCGAGTCACTTTTGAGATAATTGCTGGATATGAGAACTTAATGCAGTCTCTATATGATAAGCGTGTTGCACCATAATATAAACATCTTGAAAATTCTTAGCGTGTTGCACCATAATATAAAAATCTTGAAAATTCTTAGAAATTTTGGTTTGTAGACATTTTCATATTTCGATACAAATTTAGTATTTGTTTTACATTTGTATTATATTCTTTTATTCTGTTATTCTTTTATTTGTTTCAGTCATCTGACTGTGGCCTTGTTAGAGCAAGCTTTTAGTCGAAAAAATCGACCCTTGGAATCATTCTTCGTAAGACTAGTACTTATTCTATTGAACACCTTTGCCGAAGCGCTAAGTTAGGGGACATAAACACACCAACATTGGTTGTCAAGCGATGGTGGGATGCACACACATACACACACACACACACATAAATATTTATATACGACGGGCTTCTATCAGTTTCAATGTACCAAATCCACTAACAATGCTTCGGTCGGCCCGAGACTATAGTAGAAAACACTTGCCCAAGGCGTGACGCAATGGGACTGAACCCATGACCATGTGGTTGGGAACCAAGCTACTAACCGCACAGCCACTCCTCCGCCTGTTAAAATGTTTCAGCTAGATCAAATACAATTTACTCAGTAAATTAAGGTTAGTATTTTCTTAAAAATACTAATGGATTTCATGTGACATGGCGAAGGAAAAACAAAATGTCTGCCCTTGTTCGCTATATTTACTTAAACTTTTATTCATCATTCAGTTATTTTCTTGAAAATATTTCTCAAGTTTAGAAAGGCTTTTAGTGAATCAATATATTGCACATTCTTTTCTATTGTGTTCATATTTTTTATCAATGCATCGACAGTAAGAACTTTTATGCATCACACACACACACACACACACACACACACACCACACACACACACACACACAACACACACACACACACACACACACACATATATATATATATATATATATATATATACACATATATACATACATACATATATATATACATATATACATTTAATATATGTATGTATGTATATATATATATAGATAGATAAATACATACATACATACATACATACATACATACATACATACATACATACATACATACATATATACATGAGTATGTGCGCGTGTATGCTTCTGTATATTATTTGTTCGACTATGTATCTGTGTGTGTGCGCGTTACATAGATATCGTATATGAGGGTTTGTAATTCTTAGCCTTCCTCCTATTAGATGAGATTAAATGTCGATGTGTTCAAATACTTATGAAAACGCGACTATTTCTAATTAAAGTCAGAGAGTATTTGATAATTTAGTTCCTATTAAATCTCCCTTTTAGTTCTTTGAATTCAATTCTAAAACGTTTCTGAATTTGAAGCGGTACAAATAAGAAAAAGAAGCTATAATAATATTATTTATAGATACATTTCAATGTAGCTTCGCACTCACTTTAACAAATCATTGTTACATAAATGTGGAAAACAAAACAGAAAAATACAATACACATCATACGCACATTCATACATACATGAATAAATGCGTACTTACATACACACATACAAACATAACCGCATGCACGCACATATACACACACAGAGGCTGTGTGGCAAGAACCTTCCTTCCAACCAAATGGTTCCAGGTTCCAGGTTCAGTGTGACCGCGTAGCACGTTGGGTAAGTGTCGCGCAGACCAAACCATTTTGAGAGGGCTTGACAGACAGAAACTGAAAGAAGCCCGACGTATATATATATATATATATATATATATATATATATATATATATACGTGTGTGTGTGTGTGTGTGTGTGTGTGTATATGTATAAATGAGTAAGAAATATCTATAAGTGTCGATTCATTAAAGCCGTTTTCAGCAACTCATATAATTGAACAATGAAAGCATTATATCATTACAAAGAAAACCGTTCTCATCAGATGACCGTATACCCTTCAAGCTTAAAGGACAAGTTTGATATCTAAGCGTATTCCTCTCATCAACAGAGAGCTAATATTTCCAATAATTCCGTTGCCCATCTTTGTTACTCATTTATATTTTGCTCACTTACTCTGGAGTCTGCCCTTCGGAAGTATGTAGAAAGTATCTTTTATATAAAGTACATGTCTGAATAACCAGGAGTGGCTTCATTCACTAAGTTGGATCGTGCCATCTGCATTCACTGCCATAATGTCGCGTGGAAAAAATTCTACTTTGAGTTTGATACGCGCCTAATATTTTCTGAGTGTGCAAATAAGTTCTTCCTACCAAGGGGCCTCAATTTAAGTACCTAATTCAACTGAATCTAAATTACATTATATAATGTCTGTGTGGTAAGAAGCTTGCTTTCCAACCACATGGTTTCGGGTTCAGATCCACTACATGGTACCTTGGGCAAGTGCCTTCGACAGTTTAATAAATGAGGAATTATGTACATTATTTGCATTTGACGTCAAATATAAATAATATAGAAGTGCCTTCTACTACAGCTGCCGACCAAAGCCATGCGAATGGATTTGGTAGACAGGTCTCCCCTATCATCTTGTGATAACTGATGTTGCTGTGACTATGTCTTCGTAACTTAGCGGCTCCGAAAAACAGACCAGTAGAATAAGTACTAGGCTCACAAAGAATAAGTCCTGGGGTCGATATATTCGACTAAAGGTAGAGCTCCAGAATGGCCGCAGTCAAATGATTGAAACAACTAAGATAATAAAAGAAATATTGGGTTGGTGCGCAATTATTGCGGCTTTTTTCGGCAAATTTTAATCAACAAAAACAATAACAACATATAGCAAAGCTATCTTTAAACGATTATTCCGGAGCATATTCACCATCTACTTCAATTACTTCTTCCCATTTGCTTGTCAGACGGTCAGATTGTCATTTAAAAATGTTTTTGTTAAATATTGTGATTGTTTTTTTGAATACAATTTGTTGAAAAAAGCTGCTATAATGACGCATCCACCTCATATATGTCAGTATGTGTGTGTGTGTGTGTGTGTGTGTGTGTGTGTATGTGTGCGCGTGTGTTTCCTTCTAAGTGTCTACTTTCCTCCCCTATCACCGCTTAACAACCACCAAAAACGAAAAAGGTTTATAAAATAAGTTATTTAGTAGATCGATTCCACTAAATGTATAAATTTTGTTATTTATCTATCTATCTATCTATCTATCTATCTATCTATCTATCTATCTATCTATCTATCTATCTATCTATCTGTCTGTCTGTCTCTCTCTGTATATATATATATATATATATATATATATATATATATATATATATATATATATATATATATATATATATATATATATTTATATATATAGGCGCAGGAGTGGCTGTGGGGTAAGTATTAACCACATGGTTCAGAGTTCAGGCCCACTGCGTGGCACCTTGGACGAGTGTCTTCTACAATAGCCTCGGGCCAACCAAAGCTTAGTGAGTAGATTTGGTAGACGGAAACTGAATGAAGCCCGTCGTATATATGTATGTATATATATGCTTGTGTGTGTATATGTTTGCAGTGGGGAGCTTATCTCTCGTCAGTCATTACACATACACACATACACACACACATTCATATATACATACGTATTGGAAAATATGACAAATATTTAACAGGCAACATCCGAATTATTACGTAATTATAGTAATTTACCGTCTAACAAATTTTCTTACCGATATTACAAGGCGGCTACACAAGGTGTCATGCAGCGGGACTGAATTTAAAGCTATGCCGTTGCAGTATGAACTCGACCACTCAGGAATCACAGCCATTCTTGCACCTATACCCACTCAGTAACTCTCTCTCACACACGCACACGCACCCACGCACACACACTCACACACATTCACACACAAAAAAGAAGACAGCGTATAGTATAGTATAGTAGCGAATATATTTGCATGAGCATACGAGAGAAATATATTCAAAGAACGAACTATTTATTCGAAATGTCTGTAACAAATACATTTGCCAGTTCAGACAAATTTTATAAAAGTAAACTGAAGTATTTCCTTGGAACAGTATATCAAAGTCACTTCA